>NW_027362765.1:140425461-140580461 GCF_046119375.1 Phyllobates terribilis
CCGAGTCTGTCTTCATTGCCGGCTGCACCGCACCACCACAACCCCCATCCTCTGCGCCTGTCCCCTCTGAGGCTATACCCCTCCCGTTGGGGGTTATCTCACCAAGCTGCGCACCCACCATCAGCCTCAGCGGACCCTGCAGCAGCGGCGGCCACAGTGACCGCATCACAACGGGTGGCGTAGTCGACACAAAAGAACTCTTATAACATCAGTAAGAACTGCCACATAACACATAGCTTGACGCCCTGGGCACGGGACCGGGTCTCAGCCGCTCGGAGACTACAACCCCCCATCTGATCCGGTGCCGGGTATTCCCCTCAAAAAGGAATATGTCCCAGGGGGCGCGTCAACTTTGGCGTAGTCGGCAGGATTACGTGCCCGCAACACCCGGGTACTGCGTGCCTGAAGAAAAGTGCAAGTTTACCTCAGAAAGAAGTCTCCCGCCGGTTCCGGAGGGTCCACGCCATCGGACTCCATCACCAGTCGTTTCCCGCCGATTGTCCGCCATTTCCAGCTTGTTCCCGCCATCTGCAGAGTTTCCCGCCACTGGGAAGCGATTCCCGCCAAAACCGCAGATTTCCCGCCTTGGAAGAGCAGCGGACGCCATTATGGGCGTGCCAAAGGAGGGCAGGAGGCCACCTCCCATCGTGGGCCAGGACAGAAAATGGCGCCAAAAGTGGAAACCGCCCCCACCAACAGAGACTGTGATGCTGGAGGTGTCTGTCAGCGTGAAAGAACTCCCCCTGGAGCTGACAGTCACTGAGTTGCCCCGGGACCGCCCTCTAAGTGGGAGGAGACAAAAGAGAAGAGAAAAGATGGGTGCCGCTTGGAGGAGTCTGGAGCGAGCGCACCCGGAGGCAAGAGGTCTAACGAGGAGTAGCGGAGGAGCTCACCCGGAGATGGAGAGAAAGCAGAACAGCACCGGCCCGCTGGCCAGGAGTCTGCTAGAGACCGAGGAAGGAGGGCAGAGCAGCACCGGCCCGCTGGCCAGGAGCCTGCCGGAAGCAGAGCAGAGCAGCACCGACCCGATGGTCAGGAGCCTGCTAGAGTCCACAACCCCGCTAGGTCTAGCGGAGATCTTAGCGCAGCTCCCCCGAGACCGGGAGTGTGCACAAACTGCCCTGGAGGGCCTCGCAAGGAGGATGGCCCGGGTACAGCGTGAGATACTGGCGGAGTGGAGCCGGGAGATGGCCCAGCAAGCAGAGACCAGTCAACGGAGCACGCTACCCTGGAAGAGGAAGCAGACCGCCTCTGAGGATGGCGCGGGAGGACCCAAGGCCGGAGACGGCGCCGAGAAGGGAGCCGAACGCATGGAGGCAGGTAAAGGGGACGCCTATACCCCAAGCCAAGAAACCGCCCACCTGCCCCAGCTCCCCGTCGCAGAGCCCGAAAGTCCCCCTGCTGTGCCCGTAGCCGCCGTGTCACCGCTATGGACTAGGCCCCGACCGGAAGCCGCCGCAGCGACCCCTGTGACGTCACGCGCCTCGACCCGGAGCGTGACAAAGCAGGAATTACCACCAGCCTGGTCGCAAGGCCTAGTACCTCCGGGCGCCGCATCACCAACAGCGCCCCCTACCTCCGCGGAGCCTCCGGCTTGGTCGCAAGGCCAGGTAGCACAGGGCGCCGCCGTATTTACGGTGCCCTTCACCTTCCAGATACCCCAGGCCTGGCCGCAAGGCCCGGGCAACCCGGGCGCTAACACCACCGCGCCCATAGCCAGAGGACCCGGACGGGTCTGAAGTAACAACCAGCTATAAGCAAAGAGCAGGAGGAAGACGCCGTTGAGTGCGGCAGAGCAGGAGTTGTAAATAGTTACCCAATCGGGGTATATAGAAACTGAAACTGTTGCTGCTAAAATAGTCCCCGTTGGGACCAGTGAACTGTTTTACCCGTTAACCCCTTCATCCTACAGGCTGAGGACTGTGAGCAGCCATTCCCTTCCCTCTACCTGGCCGAGGACTGAGAACGGCCAAATTTCCCTGTACATAGTTGCGCTTTCTAAGGCGCCCCCTACCGGTTTTATAGGAGAAACCATTTTTCTAGAAAGACTGTCGCACTTTTCCCGGACACACGTTGCACAGTGTCCGGAGGAGGAACCTGAAACCAGAGACGACGAGAATGTTTATATGAAAAAGTTTTATATAGATAATGTTTTATATGTTTTATTATGTTTATATGAAAAATTTTGTATGTTTTGGTGTTGTTTTATGTCTTACAGCCCGAGGACGTGCTGTGATTTACCAGGGGGGAATGTAGCACCCTGAGGATTCGGCTGCTACAGGGGTATTGCACCTCAACCCAGAGGTGTGATATTCCACTCCCGGGTAAGGAAGGAGTGTGGAACTGAGCTCAGATAGACTGCATGCACTACATACATCCCATTCCAGAGGAGCAGGCCGACGGTACTCCCACTTAGAAATGTGCAGGTACAACCGAGCCTGTTCCTGGCTGGAGTGGGAGGGGGGTGGTACATCCCATGTAGTGTAGGGGCAGATAGGGGGAGCAGTCTGGGTAGTGATAGGAGCTCATTGGGTGCTGGTCACCTGAGCTCACACATAGAGGGATATATAAGGAGGGCACCAACTTAGATCAGGGTCAGACGCTGAGAACAAGTCAGTTGGAGAGGAGAGAGAAGGAAACAGCAGCCCTGGAGAGAGAGAGAGGAGAAAGAAAGAGAAAGACCCAGAGGGGGAAGACTGAAGGGACCCAAGAACCCAAATTAGAGCACCGGGTGAGGAGTCAGCACAAGGGTACCGGAACCCAAGCTGGTGGGGGCAAAAACATCCCTAGCCAGAGACCGGAGGCTGTGGGCAGCATCTGCCACGGCCACCCACTACATCCACCCTGAAGGCATACCACATGGAGGGTCAGGGAACCTAAGGCCAAGGGTTGCCCAACAGAAGGCCCGAGGGAGCTGGACCTAGGTGGATCACTGGTGGGGACGGCTGAAGAAAGGACAGAGGGAGAGCTCAGGGCCACGCTCCGGACTTGTTTGGGGGTTGGCCGGATCCAGGACCTGGTGGACGCAGCACGGCTCGGGTGGTCACTAACAGCTGGAGTGACCGAAACATCAGCAGTAAGTAAACTCCCTTAACTGCACAACCCGAGTCTGTCTTCATTGCCGGCTGCACCGCACCACCACAACCCCCATCCTCTGCGCCTGTCCCCTCTGAGGCTATACCCCTCCCGTTGGGGGTTATCTCACCAAGCTGCGCACCCACCATCAGCCTCAGCGGACCCTGCAGCAGCGGCGGCCACAGTGACCGCATCACAACGGGTGGCGTAGTCGACACAAAAGAACTCTTATAACATCAGTAAGAACTGCCACATAACACATAGCTTGACGCCCTGGGCACGGGACCGGGTCTCAGCCGCTCGGAGACTACAACCCCCCATCTGATCCGGTGCCGGGTATTCCCCTCAAAAAGGAATATGTCCCAGGGGGCGCGTCATGTATACTGTATAATGCTGATAGCACGTTCTCCTCCAGGCCCAGTGATCATGTGTAGAGAGTAGAAAGGGGGCAGGTGCTGCTGGGACCCATACAGCTCTGCAATGCAGCCAGGAGGCCAAGTTTGCCCTGTAACTGGGGCTGCTAAACCAGCTCTAGTCACAGGGTAGATCAAGTAAAACTAAAATGTATTTTAATGTTGTAATGCCTCTAAAAAATCTTTTATGACCTCAAAGTGACACAATATGAGAAATAAATAAAAAATGAATAATTAAATAAAAAAGCAGCAAAAAAAATAAATAAAAATGCCAATCAAAATCTCTTTTACTAGCCTTGTGCCCATTGATAAAAAAAACCTATATGTCTAATATATAAAAATATTTGTTAACAGAATGGTGAAGAAATTTTAAAATGTATTTTAGTGTTCTTTTCTGGCCATAAAAAATGGAAAACATAGACATGTATAATACTGATAATATAGAAATAGAGTGTATTAAAATAATATAAAAATTAGGCTCGTGAAAAAAGGATGCAAACAAATTTTATTAAAAAAATTATAACTCTTTAAATCAAATGTATGAAATAGCCTAAATATGTGCTTGGTCAATTATATCATGTATGCAGCATTTTTATAATGTTACAAACACGACTGCTCTCTGAAAGTGAGAAGGTAATCTGCCACCTTATTAGCAAGCATTAATCCAGGGTAGTCACTTTTTGTCAGGCTTAATAAGCCTTGATGTCACTAATTCTAGTTTAGAAGAAAACTTGCATCTCCAGAAGATTACCTACAAATTGAACATTAATTGGAAGAAGACTGCGCCGGATTCCATTGTCTTTTATTGTAACTCACTGTTGATGACCACTTTACCCTTAATCTCCTGCACCATTTACTGCTGGATGTCTGGTTATCCCCTATTACTTAGCATTAGACCAGACAATAACTCCCACAGGACTAGAAAAGATGCAAATCCTCATATAATTGTGTCTCACTAGTGTAAAACATAAACAATTTAATCCCAAAATAGCTAAAAGCCTTGTTATTTACAGATTACGCATCCTACCATCCACCCGCATTTTACGCAGAGACACATCTGTAGAGTCTATACTTCTACACGTCACCACAATGTAGCATCCAAATCACCAATGTTCAAGGAGTGCCACAAACCACAAGAGCCATTGGATAGAGGGGGTCCACACTATGGCTCCATCTTCCAAAGTCGAGGACATCAACCTTAGCTGGAGGCCCCACCAAGCCACTCATGAGGTAGCACCAGTCATTTTGGATAGGTAATCAATATCAGATCACTTGAATAGGTGGTGAGCTGCAGAACCTGAGCACGGCCACTATACGGTGGGTGAATGGAGCTGTGGTGGCCTGGCTCTGTACACAGTGCACAGCTGATCAGTGGGGGTGCTCAGTTCCAGACCCAAATCGATCTGATATAAATGACAGTCCTTAAGAATAGGTTGTTATTATCAAAGTCTTTGAAAACCCATTTAACACTGGATTTTCACATACAATGGAGCAAAAATAAATTTAAAGGGAATCTGTCAGAAGGATTTCACCCCAAACTATGTACAGTACAGACCAAAGGTTTGGACACACCTTCTCATTTAAAGATTTTTCTGTATTTTCATGACTATGAAAATTGTACATTCACACTGAAGGCATCAAAACTATGAATTAACACATGTGGAATTATATACTTAACAAAAAAGTGTGAAACAACTGAAAATATGTCTTATATTCTAGCTTCTTTAAAGTAGCCACCTTTTGCTTGGATGTCTGCTTTGCACACTCTTGGCATTCTCTTGATGAGCTTCAAGAGGTAGTCACCGGAAATGGTTTTCACTTCACAGGTGTGCCCTGTCAGGTTTAATAAGTGGGATTTCTTGCCTTATAAATGGGGTTGGGACCATCAGTTGTGTTGTGCAGAAGTCTGGTGGATACACAGCTGATAGTCCTACTGAATAGACTGTTAGAATTTGTATTATGGAAAGAAAAAAGCAGCTAAGTAAAGAAAAATGAGTGGCCATCATTACTTTAAGAAATGAAGGTCAGTCAGTCCAAAAAATTGGGAAAACTGTGAAAGTGTCCCCAAGTGCAGTTGCAAAAACCATCAAGCGCTACAAAAAACCTGGCTCACACGAGGACCGCCCCAGGAAAGAAAGACCAAGATTCACCTCTGCTTCTGAGGATAAGTTTATCCGAGTCACCAGCCTCAGAAATCACAGGTTAACAGCAGCTCAGATTAGAGACCAGGTCAATGCCACACAGAGTTCCAGCAGCAGACACATCTCTTCAACAACTGCTAAGAGGAGACTTTGTGCAGCAGGCCTTCATGGTAAAATAGCTGCTAGGAAACCACTGCTAAGGACAGGCAACAAGCAGAAGAGACTTGTTTGGACTAAAGAACACAAGGAATGGATATTAGACAAGTGGAAATCTGTGCTTTGGTCTGATGAGTCCAAATTTGAGATCTTTGGTTCCAACCACCGTGTCTTTGTGTGACGCAGTAAAGGTGAACGGATGGACTCTACATGACTGGTTCCCACCGTGAAGCATGGATGAGGAGGTGTGATGGTGTGGGGGTGCTTTGCTGGTGACACTGTTGGGGATTTATTCAAAATTTAAGGCATACTGAACCAGCATGGCTACCACAGCATCTTGCAGTGGCATGCTATTCCATCTGGTTTGCTGGGTAAGGGCTATTTGGCCAAGGTGGAGAGTGATGGGGTGCTACGCCAGATGACCTGGCCTCCACAGTCACCAGACCTGAACCCAATCGAGATGGTTTGGGGTGAGCTGGACCGCAGAGTGAAGGCAAAAGGGCCAACAAGTGCTAAGCATCTCTGGGAACTCCTTCAAGATTGTTGGAAGACCATTTCCGGTGACTACCTCTTGAAGCTCATCAAGAGAATGCCAAGAGTGTGCAAAGCAGTCATCAAAGCAAAAGGTGGCTACTTTGAAGAACCTAGAATATAAGACATATTTTCAGTTGTTTCACACTTTTTTGTTAAGTATATAATTCCACATGTGTTAATTCATAGTTTTGATGCCTTCAGTGTGAATGTACAATTTTCATAGTCATGAAAAAAAAGAAAAATCTTTAAATGAGAAGGTGTGTCCAAACTTTTGGTCTATACTGTATATGTAGCTCTGTCAAAGACAAATCCAAAAATATCTTTTCATGGCCAGTCTGTTCCTCCATTACTGGGAAATAAATGTTTGAATTGATATGCAAATTAGGCTGAAGGACTATGGTACATCTGAAGACTCTTTCACTCCAGCTCTATTCCCCGCTCAGCGTCACCTCTTCCTGCTTGGGTAAAAACCCCTATGCTGTGTGATCTAAGGCAAAATAGCTGCCAGTTAAGGAGGAAGATGAGATGCTGGGCGGGGAATTGAGCTAGAGTGTTGGAGGCTTCAGATCTACCATAGTCCTTCGGCTTAATTTGCATATGAATTCAAATACTGATCTCTAAATAATGAAGAAACTAACTGGCCATGTAAAGATATTGTTGGACTTGTCTTTGAAAGAGCTACATATCCATATAAATAAATTGGGGGAGTGAAATCCTAATGACAGATTCCCTTTGAAAAGGAACATATAAATACTTCACGGGGGAATATACCGTATTTTTTGAACTATAAGAAGCACTTTTTTCCTCCAAAATTTTGGAGGAAAGTGGGGGGTGCGTCTTATAGTCCGAATACTATATACATGGCTGTGCGTGGTGGTCGGTGTGGGGGAGCACGGGATCAGCGTGGCACAGGAGGCAGAAGCCACCTGCTGCAGCCTACGCTGTGCCCGCTACTAAAGAAAATTAATATTCCCTGCTCCCCACGCCAATGGGCGTGGAGAGCAATGAATATTAATTTTTCTTAATAGCGCGGCTCCTGCTGCCGCTCTGCGGTCTGTGTGCCCACTATTAAAGCTCATGAATATTCCCTACAACCCACTCCCATGGATTGTAGTGAATATCCATGGTCTTTAATAGCAGGAGCCGCGCTGCTGTACAGTGTGCCGGCTATTGAACAAACTGAATGGTCACTGCTCCGCACGCACAGAGTCCCGGCGTGGGGAGCAGTGACTATTCCAGCACAGTGTCTTACACTGTGTAAGGGCGCATGGCAGGGACGCCATGCATGTCTTGCCATGTGCGGCTCACACATTGAGAGTGTCGGCAGCAGAGCGGGACAGCACTGGAGGAGAGAGGAGGTGAGTATGATTGTTTATTTTTTTCTGTGGGCAGCGTAATGGGGGCTCAGAGGGTGCCTTGCATACCAGGATGGAAGCTCAAGGGGTGCCATGCATACCAGGATGGGGGATCAAGAAGTGCCATGCATTCCAAGAATAGTGGCTCAAGGGGTGCCATGCATACCATGATGGGGGCTCAGAGGGTGCCATGCATACCAGAATGGGGTATCAAGGGGTGCCATGCATACCAGGATGGGGGCTCAAGGGGTGCCATGCATCCCAGGATGGGGGCTCAAGGGGTGCCATGCATACCATGATGGGGTATCAAGGGGTGCCATACATACCAGGATGGGGTATCAAGGGGTGCCATGCATACCAGGATGGGGGATCAAGGAAAGCCATGCATACCAGGATGCTGAATCAAGGGGTGGCATGAATACTAGGATGGGGATCAGGGGGTGACATGCATACCAGGATGGGGGATCAAGGGGTGCCATGCATACGAGGATGGGGAATCAAGGGGTGCCATGAATTCCAAGAATAGTGGCTCAAGGGGTGCCATGCATACCATGATGGGGGCTCAGAGGGTGCCATGCATATCAGGATGGGGGCTCAAGGGGTGCCATGCATACCAGGATGGGGGCTCAAGGGTGCCATGCATATCATGATGGGGGCTCAAGGGGTGCCATGCATACCATGATGGGGGCTCAAGGGGTGCCGTGCATACCAGAATTGGGGATCAAGGAGTGCCATGCATACCAGGATGGGGGCTCAAGGGGTGCCATGCATACCAGGATGGGGGCTCAAGGGGTGCCATCATGCATACCAGGATGGGGGATCAAGGGGTGCCATCCATACCATGATGGGGTATCAAGGGGTGCCATCATGCATACGTGGATGGGGGCTCAAGGGGTGCCATGAATACCAGGATTGGAATCAAGGGGTGCCATGAATACCTGGATGGGGATCAAGGGGTGCCATGAATACCAGGATGGGGGATCAAGGTGTGCCATGAATACTAAGATGGGGATCAGGAGGTGCCATGAATACTAGGATGGGGGATCAAGGGGTACCATGAAGACCAGGATGGGGGGGGGGATAAAGGGGTGCCATGCATACCAGGATGGGGGATCAAGGGGTGCCATGAATACTAGGATGGGGGATCAAGGGATGCCATGCATACCAGGAAGGGGGATCAAGGAGTGACATGCATACCAGGATGGGGGACCAAGGGGTGCCATGCATACCAGGATGGGGATGAGGGCTAGGTATACCAGGATGGGATGGGGGCCACGTATACCAGGAAGGAGCGGCCATACATACCAGGATGGAGGATACTAACAGAATTGGGGGACATTACCCCAATACCAGTGTCATCAGCAGACCCCACTCCCCCATAACAGGGCATCATGACCACATTTTTTGCTTACATTTCTTTTTCCTAGGTGCGTCTTATGGTCCGATGCGTCTTATGGTCCGAAAAATACGGTAATGGTTTCTCTTCTTATATGCATAGTCATTAATATTTCTGGAGTCCCGACCCCATCCCAAAATGCCCCACCAACATAAACCCCGGCCCCATTTGGTCCAGGAGTCTTGGTAAATTTTGAAACAATTAGTAAATATGTACATGCTTTAAAGTCTTTTCCTTCACTTGCCATAAGGGGGAGCTCACTGCATAGATATTTTTACAATTCTTATTGAGTTCAATATTAGCTGTTAAAGGGGTTGTCCACTACATACAGTGGGTATGGAAAGTATTCAGACCCCTTTAAATTTTTCACTCTTTGTTTCATTGGCAGGCAACGCAGTAATGGCGGCGATGTTCACCACAGTTTAAACACAGTTCAAATCCTGTTCGTGACGCCAGGAAGAGTGTGACTCACCCAGGGGGAATATGGGGGAGACTCGGTACCCGGGCCTTTACCTTCTTTGTAGGATATCACGGCAGTCGGCTCCCGGGCCCGTCCTCTGGGGTCACTCTTTAAAAGGGGGGTTTTGTTAGCAGTTTGTCTCGTGACGCCACCTGTGGTTTCTGGTAATGGTTACCAGCGCTGCTGCAGGCCTCCAGGAGTGATGGGATGGCAACTGGGCGGAGCGGGCCCCGGGGCAGTGTTAATGGAAGGGTTGCAGGTGAGAGATGGCCCAGTCGGGTCAGGGGGAATGACGGACACGCACACAGGGGATTCGCTTCAGTACCTTTACTGGTGTAACGGCAGGTAGGGTCCAAGGTACTTAATAGGAAGGGTGCACTTCAGGACTCTCCCCAGTGAGCGGGTTGTAGACCTCCTGGTCCGTGTCTTCCTCTCTCTAAGCTTCTGGCCAGCCTGGAACTTGGCCTAGCTTCTATGTTGTTTTGCTCTCATCTGACTGCTTGGTAGTAGTGACGCGCCCCCAGGGCAGTTCGGTACTCGATGTCCAGGCCTATGGATGCTGGGGGGGAATAGGTCACAGTGCCTGGCCCGGTCCGTGGCCCAGGGCGGTCAACAAAAAGGGGATAGTTTATATTGGATTTGTAGTTTTATCGTGACGCCACCTGTGGTTTCTGGTCATTTGTACCAGCGCTATTGCAGAACTCTGAGGCAGTTGATAGGGCAGCTAGGATGGAACAGCTCCCCACAGGTGGAGCGGGCCTCAGGGCAGTGTAGAGTTTGACGGTGGGTGGTGATGCTGGGGCTTGTAGTGCAGTCGGGATGGCGCAGCAGGACTAACTGACAGAGACAGGGGATTCGCTTCAATACCTTTACTGGTGCGGATGTCATATAAGGTCCAGGGTACTCGGTAGGAAGGGTGCACTTCAGGACTTCTCCCCAGTGAGCGGATATAAAGCCTCCTGGTCCGTGTTTCCCTCTCTCTAAGCTCCTGGCCAGCCTGCAACTGGGCCTAGCTTCTGTGTCGTGTTGCTCTATTTACCTGTCGCTTGGTAGTAGGACCTTCCACTGGCAACCACTATCCCTGGGCGCCGGGGCCTTTGTGGTTCCTGGTCCTGTAATGGGTTTAGCTTCAGGTCGGCCAGGGACTTGTAGTCCTCCTGGTATGTTGGTGATCCCTACTGCATATAAAGGGAAACTGTAGGCGCGGATGATGCTCCTCTACCCCCTCAACTCCTCTCTCCTCTCCTCTTTGCCTTCGGCCACGCTCGGGGCCCTCAATACACAGCAGCAGACGTGCTGTGTCTTCACTGCTCTCAGTGCAGCATGCTCTAAACTAAACTGCCTGGCTCCACCCTCCGTATAGATATCCCTAACGGGCTCCCTCTGGTGGTATGAGGTGGAAGGGTGGAGGTGTTTGTTTGTAATGAGGGCCTCTTGTGGAGAAGTCCATCCATGCACCCTTTTGGGTCCTGTGGTACCTGTAGTAGCAGGGTGCCACATTCCCCCCTAGTACAATTCAGTACTCCTGGACTGAAGCATTTTAAACAGGTAACAACAAGTAACAATAATAACTACAACAACAATGCTACAGTAAGTCCCGTCACCAGGTGTCCATTTCACTGATGAAGGTGTAACAGGAGTAGCATGAGGGACCCGTCTGAAAACCCTCAACAAAGGCCCTGGGCGTGGCTACAGGGCATAAGTGATCCAGGTGTTGGACCACGTCTTCGGCCACGCCAAACGGGTTTTCGTTCTGTGGTCTTTTTATGAAACAAATAAGGGGGCACTTTTATAAGTGCAACTATTTACAAGGGAAAGTTTTTGGCTGCTCACAGTCCTCAGCCTACAAGTCTTTATACTCTTACGGGTAACTAAATGAACACATTATTTTTAGTTCACACAATAAATAACAGTAGGCAATACCCAACTGGGTAACTATTTACAATGTAGGCACTTTGTACTTATTCCCTATACCTGGCAGGGATTTGGCCTTGTGTGCTGCGTGCGGACCTTCGTAGCACTGGGGTGATAAGGGCTGGTCTACGTGCTGGTAGATTATAAAACTGCCTCAATCTCTCTATGGGAATGGCAAGTACACTGTTTACTGGGCCTTCAGGCTCTGCCTCAACGGGTGATCCTCCTCTTACTGGGGACTCTTCCTGTTCCTGAGCAGGTTCTTCTAGGGCGCTCACAGGTTCTTCTTGTGGTGGAGGCTCTTCTGGTGGTTGACAGAAGTGTATTACTGGTATAATAACTGCTCCATCAAGTTGAGGCCAGTCCGCAGGGAAGTCTCCTAGAACTGTATGAAGTACATCTTCCTTGGGTTTCTCCGGTATTACAAGAGGTGCTTCTTCCCCCTGTGTCTTCAGTAGACCTGGGCACAACTTCAAGTGGTCTCTTGAGACTGTTGTTACCTCCATCCTTGCTGATCAGGCAGGTTTTGGTGTTGTCAAATTTGGAGTTTAACACACAGCTTCTTCCAGCCAAAATGACCTGCTTGGTCATGGTAGGCCTCTAACACCATCTGGATATCCGTCCTGGGTACAATAATCTGCCACACCATTTCATGGGTTCTGGCTTTGACATACCTTCTGCACAGCTTTTCTCTGTAGATGAACAGCCGGCTTCTCTCATTCCACAGGTGTTTGGCTTGTAAAGGAGCATCCTTCTCCAGGTGAGAACCTTCTTGGGTTATCAGTCCTTTGATGAGGCTGCCAACCGGGTCACTGTCCTGCGTCTCCTTCCAGCTGTGATGAGGTAAAGGATTTAGCGTCTTACCATGACGTCTTCTGGAGGCGTGTTGCTCGTGGACCATTCCGCTTCTGTGGAAAGCAGGTAATTCAATTTCTTCTAGGTCATCCACTTCATCCTCGGTGTCTGACTGGTGGGGCATTCTTGACAGGGCATCAGCATTGGTGTTCTTGTGACCTGCCCGGTACTTGATTGTGAACTGATAATTCGACAACCTGGCCACCCAACGCTGTTCCATGGCTCCCAACCTGGCTGTCTCCAGGTGTGTCAAGGGGTTATTGTCGGTAAAGGCTGTGAATTTAGTTGAAGCTAGGTAATGCTTGAATCTTTCAGTGATAGCCCAGACCAAGGCCATGAACTCCAGCTTGAAGGAACTGTAATTCTCTGGGTTCCTCTCAGTAGGGCGAAGCTTTCTACTGGCATAGGCAATTACCTTTTCTCTGCCATTTTGCTTCTGGGACAACACAGCTCCCAGTCCCTCGTTGCTGGCGTCGGTGTACAACAGGAAAGGTTGGCTGTAGTCAGGGTAAGCCAGGATTTCCTCACCGGTTAGGACTTCCTTCATTGATGCAAAGGACTCAGTCTGCTCTTTGCCCCACTGGAATGGGGGACTTTTACCTCTTTTGGACTGTCCTACCAAGAGATCTTGTAGAGGTACTGCCCTTTTGGTATAGTCCTTAATGAACCTCCTGTAGTACCCGACCAATCTCAGAAATTGACGTACCTCTTTGATGTTCCTTGGTTCAGGCCACTTCTGGATGGCAGTGACCTTTTCCGGGTCTGGTGCTACTCCCTCTGAGCTGACCAAGTGTCCCAGGTACTGAACCTTCTGTTTGAGCAGGTGGCACTTGGAAGGTTTTAGTTTCATCCCATACCGGAACAATGTCTCAACTACCTCCGCCAGGTGCTTTAGATGGTCTTCATACGTCCTCGAGTACACGATAACGTCATCCAGGTATAGCAGCACTGTCTCAAAGTTACGGTGTCGCAAGCAACACTCCATCAACCTCTGGAACGTTCCGGGTGCGTTGCAGAGTCCAAATGGCATGCTGTTGAATTCGCATAATCCCATCGGGGGTGGTGAAGGCTGTCTTCTCCCGGTCTTCCTCAGCAACAGAGACTTGCCAGTACCCACTAGTGAGATCCAATGTGGAGAAGTAATTTGCAGATTTTAGGGCAGCCAGGGATTCCTCTATACAGGGCAAAGGGTATGCATCTTTATGTGTTATTCGATTAATTTGTCTGTAATCTACACACATCCTCATGCTACCGTCCTTCTTTCTGACCAGGACCAGGGGAGCTGCCCAGGGGCTACAGCTATCCCTTACTACCCCTGCCATTTTCATGTCATGCAACATTTCTTTGGCTTTTTGGTAATGTGCTGGTGGTATGGGTCTGTAACGTTCCTTAATGGGTGGATGGTTGCCGGTGGGTATGTGGTGTTGTACCCCTTTAACCCTTCCAAAATCAAGTGGGTGTTTACTAAACACCTGTTCATATTCCTGAACCACTCTGTAAACACCGCGTTTCTGATGGACAGGAGTGGCGTCAGTCCCAACATGGAGCTGTTGACACCATTCCTCCAGCTGCGCTTCGGAGTCATTGTCCTCCACTGTATCCGGTGGGGTCAAGGTTTCCACTGTGTGTATGGCATCATTATTCACAGTATACAGTCTGGCAACAGTGGCGTATCGTGGCAATTTAACCTCCTCCTCCCTACAATTTAGGAGACGTACGGGTACCCTTCCATTGCGTACATCAACTACCTGTCTAGCAGTTAGGTGTAGTGTTGAGCCACCCCCGTAGTGTTCGAGTTCGGTTCGTCGAACACCTGTATGTTCGCCGAACTGTTCCTCAAACTGTTCGTCGAACATCGTCGAACACCGTTAAAACCAATGGCAGGCAAACAAAAACACATAGAAACACATAGAAAACACATAGAAAACACTTCAAAGATGTCCAAAAGCTGACAAACTGCTCAGAAGACACAACTAACACATGGAAAAGTGACAAGTACATATAGTCATGCGAAAAGAAAAGAGGTGGAGGAGTTAAAGCAGGGGGAGACACAGATATAGGCATGTCATGCCCTTCTAAAATCAAGAAAGGCTGGAGTAAAAATCTAAAATCAGCCTACCAACACCCAGACGTCGTGACAAGAAAATTAAAAAAAGAAATATCTTTAGGTAGAATGGCTTTTACATTCAGAACACTTTCCTTACAAGACGTAGTGGTATCCCCGTTGTGAGTTGTGCCAAAAACGGAACACAATACATTCGGACTAATCCACCATTTGTCATATCCAAGGGGCAGGTCCGTAAACGACAACATCGACGGGGAACCAAGTACAGTAGTATATACTGTACATCCTTTGACAAGGCAATCAGGCGGATCAAGAAGTTGGGAAGGGTCACCCTAATGGCCAAAACAGACATTGATGCGGCGTTCCGGTTACTTACTACCTGTGCCTCCGAATAGTGTCCACCTATTGGGCTGCTTCTGGGAAGGAGCATACTATATAGATCGCTGTTTGCCCATGGGGGGCTCCAGATCCTGCTCACTATTTGAGGCGTTTAGTTGCTTCCTCGAATGGGTTGTAATGGACGTTTCTAAGGGGGCACATATTATCCATTACCTCGACAACTTCTTATGCCTGGGCCCAAAAGATTCGCCACAGTGTGAATACACGCGGTAGTCCACCTGTGAGAAGGAGAGAGCTGGAGGGAGAGCGGACACCACAGAGCCGAGGGGTTAGATGGAGAACGGAAGAAGCAAAGAGGGCGAGGGAGGTAAGGGAGTACAGTGGAAGGCCGGCCTGAGCTCCCCCACGATCCTGCTGGGCGGGGAACAGCCCTGGGAAGAAAAGCCGCTTGCGCATCCCTTTGAGGTTACGGGCGCGAGCGGGCAGAGGGACTACGCTGGAGTGCCAAACCGACACGGCCAGTCCGTTCCTGCCCGTGCGACCTCCGTGTCGCCGCGTTTGTGCCAGAGCCGCGGTGGATCCTGACAGCCAGCCCCCCTCTCCCAATACTGGTGCCTGTCCGCTGGTGGGTCGAGCCCCCCCCCGCGGTGGGGGGGAGTAACATCTGCAGAAGAAAGACGATCTTCCAGCCAAACTAAGATGTCTACTTCTTTTCGTGGACAATGTGATACGATCCCTTTCTTATGGACACGCCCATCGCTACAAATTCCAGATGAGGCACAAAAACAGCAGGTGCTTCAACGGATATCAAGTGCTCCTTCAAGTGGGCTCTCCTCCACCTCAACTTCAACATCACAAATACTCCAGTCCTCAGAGGTGTCACCCCAATCGCACTTGCTTCCTCACATCTCCCAAGTCTCCACCTGCCTGTCTGAGTATGGGGTAACACAGATGGTTGAGTCTGCACAGCTGTTTACTCATACTATAGCCTGGGAAACGGAGGTCTGCTCCAGAGCTTCTGTTAATCCAGAAGAGGAAATGATCTGCACTGATGCCCAGAATCTTTATGAGTCAGATCCAGGACCAGATGAAGAAGGTTCTGAGCATAATGTAGACCCTCGTTCCCAAACTGTAACTCCTGTTGGTGGAGACAATGATGAAGACGATGATGAGACTCAAATACCTGATTGGAGCGACAACTTGACTTTTCGGTCAGGGCAGGAAGAGGTTGGCTCTGAGGACGACGGGTGTGAGAACACACAGGGTGATGATAACGAGGTTGGAGATCCCACTTACTGTCAACCCACAGTCAGCCAGTCGATGAGGTCAGCTGAGGAGGTGGAGGAGGATGTGACTAGCCCAGGGGATGGGGATGACTCGGTACCCGGGCCTTTGCCTGGCCTTTGGGATGTCGCGGTGGTCGGCGCCCGGGCCCGTACCCTGGGGTCACTCTTTAAAAGGGTGGATAATTGTTAATTTTATAAGAGTTCGTGACGCCACCTGTGGTGTCTGGTGAGAAGCACCAGCGCTGCAGCAGTCCACTGAGGCCGGTGATAAGGCAGCTCGATGGTATAGCTCCCCACAGGTGGAGCTAGGCCTCAGAAAAGCATATGCAGTGGGAATGCAGGACAGGCGAGACCCAGCTGGGTCAGAGCAAGAACGGGAACAGACACGGTAGTAACTTCAGTACCTTTTACTGGTGGAAATTCAGGCACATCCCGGAGCACTGTAGGCTGAAGAGTGCATATCAGGATCCTCCCCAATGAGCGGGTGTAGGGCCTCCTGTTTCTTGCCTCTGCGTAGTAAGTTTCTGACCTGCCTGGAGCTAGGCCTAACTTTGTCTCTGTCCTGCGCTGGCTGACCTTGTGGTAGGGCCTTGTCTTGGAGTTCACGCTCCCAGTATGCGGGGCCTAAGCGTCTCCTGGCTCTGTTACATATCAGCACCTTAGCGATCCTGGGACTTTTAGTTCTCCAGGAATTCCGGTTATGCCTTACTGGGTCATAGAGATCCCGGTAAGCTCGGATCCGGTGTCCGGTAAATGTTCGGGGTGAGCTGGTTAAGCTCCTCTGCCCCCTATGTACTAACTCTCCACTCTCCTTCGGCCTACTCGGGCCCTCACTAGGCTATACACACTAACGGCAGCTTGCCGCACTTCACCGATCTTATGGCGCCGGCACACCTTAAGCTCTAACTGGGCTCCCTGAATCTAGCTAACAGGAGCCTCGTGCTCCACTGCTGAACTATTAACTGAGTTCTCTAAACTAGACTGAGCTCCACTGCAGACTGACCTCTCTTAGGCTTCTCTACTGCAGGAACTCTTCAGAGGAACTGAACTGCCTAGCTCCACCTTCCCTATTTATATCCCTAACGGGCTCCCTCTGCTGGTCTGAGGTGGAAGGTGGAGATGTGTGAATGTTTATGGGGGCCTCTTGTGGAGGATTCCATCAATGCACTCTTCTAGAATCTGTGATACCAAGCGCAGCTGAGCGTCACAGATGCTATTGACGACGAGCTTAGGTTGCACCTTCCTGGACAGAGACGGAGTACTGGAAGCACAACAACAACTGCATCCTCAACCACAACTCTGCCTCTGACCACAAGTCGTAGTGGCTCTTCAGGTCGCATGGGCTCTAAGTCTTGCATAGCCTGGGCATTTTTTCAGATCGATAAGGATGACCCAACTCGTGTTATCTGTAATATTTGTCACCAAAAGCTAAGTAGAGGCCAAAAAATCCTTAGTTTGAGTACTTCATGCATGAACCGTCACATGGATATGAAGCATAAGTTGCAGTGGGAAGCTCACTGTGCTACAATGCGGCCTAGAGGGCCGGGCCAACCACCGTCTGCCCCATCTTGTGCATCCGCGGCCTCTTCATCCTCTGTGACTGGGGGGACAGCAGTCACACATGTTTTTGGACGCATCTCTTTACCCGCAACAGCCAGTGTGATTGGCAGGTCATCATTTCATTTGGAAGTGGAAACACCAGCTGGTGTTGAGCGCTCTCCGACATCGAGAGCACCACCTTTGGATCAAGGCAACCTAACTTTTCCGCCTGCATCTTCCTCACAGACCGGCAAGTTTGCGGGGGACACCCTACTCAACCCCATCTAAGCACAACAGCCAGCCCTCGGTCCCTCAGATGTGGACAAGTAAAAGACCATTTCCTCCTAGCCATGACAAAGCTAAGAGGTTGAATTTCACCATCTGCAAGCTGTTGGCTACAGAAATGCTGCCTTTCCGCCTGGTGGACACAGAGGATTTTCGAGACCTTATGTCCGTCGCAGTGCCCCAGTACCAGATGCCCAGTCGGCACTACTTCTCAAAAGAAAGGTGTGCCTGCGCTCCACCAGCATGTCGCACACAACATCACCGCTTCTTTGAGAAACTCTGTGTGTGACAGGGTGCATTTCACCACAGACACTTGGGCGAGTAGGCATGGACAGGGGCGTTACATGTCGCTGACTGGGCACTGGGTAACTATGGTGACAGCAGGACAAGGGGCTGCTGTCCAAGTCTTACCGTCCCCACGCACGAGTTGTACATCAATCCTCTTTATCTAGAAGTTCCTCCACTGCTTCTGCATCCTCAACCTCCTCTCGGTCCTCCACCTGCACCCAAAGCCTGTCTGGTAATGCCACCCGCTTTCTAACTGTGCAGAAGGAATCCTGCACACCTCCTTACTATGCTGGCAGCAGGGCTCAACGGCATCAGGCGGTGTTTACTTTGAAATGTCTGGGAAATGTGAGTCACACAGCTGAGAAGTTGTGGTCAGCTCTGGAGACCCAGTTTCATGAATGGTTGTCTCCACTGGACCTGCAACCAGAGAAGGCCGTGTGAGACAATGCTGCAAACCTAGGTGTGGCCCTTCGCCGGGGCAATGTCACACACGTGCCTTGTATGGCTCACGTGTTGAACCTGGTTGTCCAGCAATTTTTAGCCCACTATCCCGGACTAGATGGCCTTCTGCAGAGGGCACGGTCGCTGTGTGCTCACTTCTGCCATTCGCATCCCGCAGCTCAACGACTTACATCTCTACAGAAGTCGTTGGGCCTGCCAGTTCACCGGCTGAAATGCGATGTGCCGACATGGTGGAATTCAACTCTGCACATGTTGCAGCGACTGTGGCAGCACCGACAAGCCCTGGTGCAATACGTTCTGACGTATAGCCTGGGCCAACGAGATCCAGAGGTGGTGCAAATTACGCTGCAGGAGTGGTCTCAGATCAGGGACCTATGAAGTTGACGCGCCCCCTGGGCCGTGGGGTACCCGGAGCTGGGCCGGTAGACGCTGGGGGTTGTAGTCACTGTGGCGGCGACCCGGTCCGTGACCCAGGGCTGTCAATCCAAGGGTAATTTGTATATATGGGTTTTATAATGTCCGACTACGCCACCTGTGGAGTGCGGCCAAAGGGGCCGCCGCTGCAGAACAGTCCTCTGAAGCTGGTGGTTTTGCAGCAATGGTATTATTACTCCCCACAGGAAGAGTGTAGCTTCAGGGCAGTGTGGGTGGATGATGGTGGTTGTAGTGCAGGGAGTCAGTAATGAACACAGAGTCCGTGTGATGCAGTCCCAAGATCTTTACTCACAGTTATTGCAGTCCAGATTACAGGTACCAGAGCAATCTCCCCCATCGTGCTGTGCGTACTCAGTGAGGGGCTCAGTCCACCCCCAGATAGCTCCGGAGTACTAGCAGGACCCCCTTCTGTGTGTCCTTTCTCTGGCCTTCTCCCTGCACCTCACACCCAGTGACACTTCTATCCGGTATCCTCGGGCCTTGGTGGGCGACGTGTGTTCCGTCCCCTGGGTCCTATGTGGCTACCTTCTTAGTGAGACTGGTGTGGACTTTGGCCTGCAGTACATGAAATTCTGCAGCCTCCGGTTTCTAGTTGAGCCTTGCTGTTTCTCCGCTAGTTGAGGGACCTGTTCCCCTTATCTGGCCTGACCCCTCTACCTCCTGGTAGCAGCGGGCGTACGGGTGGCCTTCTGCACGGCCCGTACCCCTAGGGTCCCTTCGGTTCCTGGAGCCTTCCTGCTCCCACTCCTCTCTTCTCTCCTTCAGTCCTTGGCCTCCCAGGCTAGGTCCGCCTCCGGAGCAGAGCTCATGCAGAGCCTCTGCTCCTGTCACTTCTCCTCTGACTGGCTTGCTCTTTCTAAGATGGCTTCCTATTTATACTCTCCCTGTCATGTGCTCCCCTAAGCTGCTTTCTCCACCCACACCCACTACATAGGACCCTCCCACCAGCTAGGGACCTGGGACTGTGCTCTCCTTTAGGAGCAATCTCGCCCTACCCCCACTGCGGGTATGTGTTGGATGCAGGTGTTAGGGTCCCGAGCCATACTCCTTCCTTACCTGACGGTGAGATACCACACCTCTGGGTGAGATGCAGTACCTCTGTGGCGACTGAACCCTCAGGGGCGCCACACACCATTCTGCACAGTTTTGAAATGGCGACGAAGATGTTTAGTGCTGACGACGATGCCATTATCAGCATGACTATTCTGGTGATTTACATGCTGGAGCACACGTTAAACAGAATTCAGAGTCAGGTGGTGGGACAAGAGGAGGTGGAGGAAGTAGAGGAGGAGTTGTAAGCGGAAGGGATAACATCTCCAAGGTCCAGACGGTCGACAGCACCAAGGCGGCAGGCATGGGAGGGTGGGGGAGAGGGATTAACCAGGGCGCATGGTAGCAGCCAAACTGTTGAGGAAGGTGCAGGAGCCGAGGAAGAAGTGGAGGACGAACTGGCGATGGGCATGTAAGACTCATCAGATGAGGGAGACCTTGATCACATTTCTGTTGTGCGAGGTTGGGGGGAGAGGGCAGAGGAAGGAAGCATGATTCTTACCTCGCTACCAACACAACAAGGACTTGGTCCTCCTGGATGCGCAAGACACATGAGTGCCTTCTTGCTGCACTACCTGCAACATGACCCTCGGATTGTCAGAATTCAAAGTAATCCCGACTACTGGGTTGCCACACTCTTAGATCCCCGGTACGAAAGTAAATTTGCCGTAATAATTCCTGCCATAGAAAGGGATTCACGCATGCAGGAGTATCAGCAGAGGCTGTTGCAGAATCTTACATGTGCTTTTCCACAAAACACCAGTGGTGCACGTAGTGAATCTCACAGTTCTAACTTGCCAACCGTGGGACTGTCGAGTCTTCATTAGAGATGAGCGTTGTTCGACTCGAACTGTTCGCCAATCTCAAATTCGAGCTGTTTTGGGCGGTGTTCGAGCCGTTCGGCGAACACGAACGATTTGAGAAAAATTCGGCTGTTCGAGGTTATGTTCGATAACTGTTCGTGCACCAAAATCATAACTGGATTTTTTCTCAGTAATGATGAAAATTAATGTTAATACGCAGTTTGAGTGTACAGCGGGGCGGGGGGAGGGGCAGGGGATGGATCTCTGCAGGAATAATGAAGATCTCCATTTTTTTTTCTCTTTCCCACATTTACAGTGGGGAGGTGCAATCTGTCAGCCTATCAGCAGCGCACACACGGAGCGAAGTGCTTTTTTTCACACAAGCAAGGGCATGTGTCATTGGCAGTGTATGTCACATGTCCTTGCCCTATAAGACCAAGCCATTTTCCCCGTCGCCACCATTTTCTCACTGCTGCAGCTGCGTGTTAGACAGCACCGCTGTTGCTGTGTGCGCTATACCTTGTTAATTTCAAGCCAATTTTCGCACAAATCTACAGATAGCTTGGGAGTAGGGAATAGTTGTGATTGCAGTCCTTTTAAGGACTAGGTTACAGCATTTCCTACGACTTTTATCAGGCAGGTCTGTGCTCTTAAATAGATAGGTTGTGGGAGTAAAGACTAATTGTAATTGCAGTCCTTTCAGGACTAGGTTACATCAGTTCCTATCAGTTTTTGCCAGGCAGGTCTGTGCCAGTGCTGTGCAAGTTTTTTTCACAGCATTTGGCTGAATCTAGCAAAGCTAATCCTTTTTGGCCTATTGCAGAGTGTGTTAGTCAGTGGAGTAACCTATCTGTGTTGCAAGATATACCACCTGTGTATAGAATACCAATTTTTTTACTGCACCTAGTGAAGTAAAATCTTTTGGGCATAGCATCATTCTATTAGTCCATCTATACTGACCTCCATCAGGTTGCAAACTGAATATATTTTTTTTCTGCATCTACCTCTGAAAAAATATTTGGCCTTCTAGCAGTGTGTGGGACTTTCTCTATTAGTCCATCTATACTGACCTCCATCAGGTTGCAAATTCAAAATAATTTTTTGTCTGCATCTAGCTCTGAAAAAATATTTGGCCTTCTAGCAGTGTGTGGGACTATCTCTATTAGTCATTCTATACTGACCTCCATCAGGTTGCAAATTGAATATAATTTTTTTCTGCATCTAGCTCTGAAAAAATATTTGGGCTTCTAGCAGTGTGTGGGACTTGTTCTATTAGTCCATCTATACTGACCTCCATCAGGTTGCAAATTAAAAATAATTTTTATCTGCATCTAGCTCTGAAAAAATATTTGGCCTTCTAGCAGTGTGTGGGACTTGTTCTATTAGTCCATCTATACTGACCTTCATCAGGTTGCAAACTGAATATCATTTTTTTCTGCATCTAGCTCTGAAAAAATATTTGGCCTTCTAGCAGTGTGTGGGACTTGTTCTATTAGTCCATCTATACTGACCTCCATCAGGTTGCAAATTAAAAATAATTTTTATCTGCATCTAGCTCTGAAAAAATATTTGGCCTTCTAGCAGTGTGTGGGACTTGTTCTATTAGTCCATCTATACTGACCTCCATCACGTTGCAAATTCAAAATAATTTTTTGTCTGCATCTAGCTCTGAAAAAATATTTGGCCTTCTAGCAGTGTGTGGGACTTTCTCTATTAGTCCATCTATACTGACCTCCATCAGGTTGCAAATTAAAAATAATTTTTATCTGCATCTAGCTCTGAAAAAATATTTGGCCTTCTAGCAGTGTGTGGGACTTGTTCTATTAGTCCATCTATACTGACCTCCATCACATTGCAAATTCAAAATAATTTTTTGTCTGCATCTAGCTCTGAAAAAATATTTGGCCTTCTAGCAGTGTGTGGGACTTTCTCTATTAGTCCATCTATACTGACCTCCATCAGGTTGCAAATTAAAAATAATTTTTATCTGCATCTACCTCTGAAAAAATATTTGGGCTTCTAGCTGTGTGTGGGACTTGTTCTATTAGTCCATCTATACTGACCTCCATCAGGTTGCAAACTGAATATAATTTTTTTCTGCATCTAGCTCTGAAAAAATATTTGGCCTTCTAGCAGTGTGTGGGACTTTCTCTATTAGTTCATCTATACTGACCTCCATCAGGTTTCAAATTGAATATAATTTTTTTCTTTATCTAGCTCTGAAAAAATATTTGGCCTTCTAGCAGTGTGTGGGACTTGTTCTATTAGTCCATCTATACTGACCTCCATCACGTTGCAAATTCAAAATAATTTTTTGTCTGCATCTAGCTCTGAAAAAATATTTGGCCTTCTAGCAGTGTGTGGGACTTTCTCTATTAGTCCATCTATACTGACCTCCATCAGGTTGCAAATTCAAAATAATTTTTTGTCTGCATCTAGCTCTGAAAAAATATTTGGCCTTCTAGCAGTGTGTGGGACTTTCTCTATTAGTCCATCTATACTGACCTCCATCAGGTTGCAAATTGAATATAATTTTTTTCTGCATCTAGCTCTGAAAAAATATTTGGGCTTCTAGCAGTGTGTGGGACTTGGTCTATTAGTCCATCTATACTGACCTCCATCAGGTTGCAAACTGAATATCATTTTTTTCTGCATCTAGCTCTGAAAAAATATTTGGCCTTCTAGCAGTGTGTGGGACTTGTTCTATTAGTCCATCTATACTGACCTCCATCAGGTTGCAAATTAAAAATAATTTTTATCTGCATCTAGCTCTGAAAAAATATTTGGCCTTCTAGCAGTGTGTGGGACTTGTTCTATTAGTCCATCTATACTAACCTCCATCACGTTGCAAATTCAAAATAATTTTTTGTCTGCATCTAGCTCTGAAAAAATATTTGGCCTTCTAGCAGTGTGTGGGACTTTCTCTATTAGTCCATCTATACTGACCTCCATCAGGTTGCAAATTAAAAATAATTTTTATCTGCATCTAGCTCTGAAAAAATATTTGGCCTTCTAGCAGTGTGTGGGACTTTCTCTATTAGTCCATCTATACTGACCTCCATCACATTGCAAATTCAAAATAATTTTTTGTCTGCATCTAGCTCTGAAAAAATATTTGGCCTTCTAGCAGTGTGTGGGACTTTCTCTATTAGTCCATCTATACTGACCTCCATCAGGTTGCAAATTAAAAATAATTTTTATCTGCATCTACCTCTGAAAAAATATTTGGGCTTCTAGCTGTGTGTGGGACTTGTTCTATTAGTCCATCTATACTGACCTCCATCAGGTTGCAAACTGAATATAATTTTTTTCTGCATCTAGCTCTGAAAAAATATTTGGCCTTCTAGCAGTGTGTGGGACTTTCTCTATTAGTTCATCTATACTGACCTCCATCAGGTTTCAAATTGAATATAATTTTTTTCTGCATCTAGCTCTGAAAAAATATTTGGCCTTCTAGCAGTGTGTGGGACTTGTTCTATTAGTCCATCTATACTGACCTCCATCACGTTGCAAATTCAAAATAATTTTTTGTCTGCATCTAGCTCTGAAAAAATATTTGGCCTTCTAGCAGTGTGTTGGACTTTCTCTATTAGTCCATCTATACTGACCTCCATCAGGTTGCAAATTAAAAATAATTTTTATCTGCATCTAGCTCTGAAAAAATATTTGGCCTTCTAGCAGTGTGTGGAACTTTCTCTATTAGTCCATCTATACTGACCTCCATCAGGTTGCAAATTAAAAATAATTTTTATCTGCATCTAGCTCTGAAAAAATATTTGGCCTTCTAGCAGTGTGTGGGACTTTCTCTATTAGTCCATCTAAACTGACCTCCATCAGGTTGCAAATTCAAAATAATTTTTTGTCTGCATCTAGCTCTGAAAAAATATTTGGCCTTCTAGCAGTGTGTGGGACTTTCTCTATTAGTCCATCTATACTGACCTCCATCAGGTTGCAAACTGAATATATTTTTTTTCTGCATCTACCTCTGAAAAAATATTTGGGCTTCTAGCTGTGTGTGGGACTTGTTCTATTAGTCCATCTATACTGACCTCCATCAGGTTGCAAATTGAATATAATTTTTTTCTGCATCTAACCCAGCCAATAGTTTTGGCCTAATACCACAGTTTGGCCAGTCAGCTCTGCTCAGTTCCCATCCATTGTTTTTTTGTGCAAACAACTCCAGAGTTTTGAATTAGTTAACCACCAAAATGAGTGGAAAAAGGCCTGCTGCTGGTGGAAAGGGGAATAGGCGTGTTGGGAAGGGGAAAAAAGGTTGTGTCCGTGGGGTAGGTGTTAAAGCAACAGTAACATCTGCAGAAGAAAGACCATCTTCCAGCCAAACTAAAATGTCTACTTCTTTTAGCGGACAATGTGATAAGATCCATTTCTTACGGCCACGCCAATCGCTACAAATTCCAGATGAGGCACAAAAACAGCAGGTGCTTCAACGGATATCAAGTGTTCCTTTAAGTGGGCTCTCCTCCACATCAACTTCAACATCACAAATACTCCAGTCCTCAAAGGTGTCACCCCAATCGCACTTGCTTCCTCACAGCTCCCAAATCTCCAGCTGCCCGTCTGAGTATGAAGTAGAACAGATGGTTGAGTCTGCAGAGCTGTTTACTCATACTATAGCCTGGGAATCAGAGGTCGACTCCAGCGCTTCTGTGAATCCAGACGAGGAAATGATCTGCACTGATGCCCAGAATCTTTATGAGTCGGATCCAGAACCAGACGCAGAAGGTTCTGACCATAATGTAGACCCTCATTCCCAAACTGTAACTCCTGTTGGTGGAGACAATGAGGAAGACGATGATGAGACTCAAATACCTGATTGGAGCGACAACTTTAGTTTTTTGTCAGGGCAGGAACAGGTTGGCTCTGAGGACGACGGGTGTGATAACGCACAGGGTGATGATGATGAGGTTGGAGATCCCACTTACTATCAACCCACAGTCAGCCAAGAGATGAGGTCAGCAGAGGAGGTGGAGGAGGATGCTAGTGACGACGAGGTTAGGTTGCGCCTTCCTGGACAGAGACGTAGTACTGGAAGCACGTCAATAACTGCATCCTCAAACACAATTCTGCCTCTCACCACAAGTCGTGGTGGCTCTTCAGGTCGCATGGGTGCTAAGCCTTGCATAGCCTGGGCATTTTTTCAGATCGATAAAGATGACCCAACTCGTGTTATCTGTAACATTTGTCAGCAAAAGCTAAGTAGAGGCCAAAAAATACATAGTTTGAGTTCTTCATGCATGAACCGGCACATGGACATGAAGCATAAGTTGCAGTGGGAAGCTCACTGTGCTACAATGCGGCCTAGCCGGCCGGGCCAACCACCGTCTGCCATATCTTGTGCATCCGCGGCCTCTTCATCCTCTGTGACTGGGGGGACAGCAGTCACACCTGTTTTGGGGCGCAGACCTGCCACCTCTTTACCCGCAACAGCCAGCGTGCTTGGCAGGTCATCATTTTCTTTGGAGGTGGTAACACCAGCTGGTGTTGAGCGCTGTCCGACATCGATAGCACCACCTTTGGATCAAGGCAACCTAACATGTCCGCCTGCATCTTCCTCACAGACCGGACACCCTTATCAACCACGTCTAAGCACAATAGCCAGCCCTCGGTCCCTCAGATGTGGACAAGTAAAAGACCATTTCCTCCTAGCCATGAGAAAACTAAGAGGTTGAATTTCACCATCTGCAAGCTCTTGGCTACAGAAATGCTGCCTTTCCGCCTGGTGGACACAGAGGATTTTCGAGACCTTATGTCCGTCGCAGTGCCCCAGTACCAGATGCCCAGTCGGCACTACTTCTCAAAGAAAGGTGTGCCTGCGCTCCACCAGCATGTCGCACACAACATCACCGCTTCTTTGAGAAACTCTGTGTGTGACAGGGTGCATTTCACCACAGACACTTGGATGAGTAGGCATGGACAGGGGCGTTACATGTCGCTGACTGGGCACTGAGCAACTATGGTGACAGCAGGACAAGGGGCTGCTGTCCAAGTCTTGCCGTCCCCACGAGTTGTGCGTCAATCCTCTTTATCTCAAAGTTCCTCCACTGCTTCTGCCTCCTCAACCTCCTCTCGGTCCTCCACCTGCACCCAAAGCCTGTCTGGTCATGCCACAAGCTTTCTAACTGCGCAGAAGGGATCCTGCACACCTCCTTACTATGCTGGCAGTAGGGCTCAACGTCATCAGGCGGTTTTTACTTTGAAATGTCTGGGAAATGTGAGTCACACAGCTGAGGAGTTGTGGTCAGCTCTGGAGAACCAATTTCATGAATGGTTGTCTCCACTGGACCTGAAACCAGGGAAGGCCGTGTGCGACAATGCTGCAAACCTGGGTGCGGCCCTTCGCTGGGGCAATGTCACACACGTGCCTTGTATGGCTCACGTGTTGAACCTGGTTGTCCAGCAATTTTTAGCCCACTATCCCGGACTAGATGGCCTTCTGCAGAGGGCACGGTCGCTGTGTGCTCACTTCCGCCGTTCGCATCCCGCAGCTCAGCGACTTATATCTCTACAGAAGTCGTTGGGCCTGCCACTTCACCGGCTAAAATGCGATGTGCCTACCCGGTGGAATTCAACTCTGCACATGTTGCTGCGACTGTGGCAGCACCGACAAGCCCTGGTGCAATACGTTCTGACGTATAGCCTGGGCCAACGAGATCCAGAGGTGGGGCAAATCACGCTGGAGGAGTGGTCTCAGATCAGGGACCTATGCACCCTTCTGCACAGTTTTGAAATGGCGACGAAGATGTTTAGTGCTGACGATGCCATTATCAGCATGACTATTCCGGTGATTTACATGCTGGAGAACATGTTAAACAGAATTCGGAGTCAGGTGGTGGCACAAGAGGAGGTGGAGGAAGTAGAGGAGGAGGAGTTGTATGCGGAAGGGCTAACATCTGCAAGGTCCAGACGGTCGGCAGCACCAAGGCGGCAGGCATGTGAGGGTGGGGGAGATGGTTTTACCAGGGCGCATGGTAGCAGCCAAACTAGTGAGGAAGGTGCAGGAGCCCAGGAAGAAGTGGAGGATGAACTGATGGAAGACTCATCAGATGAGGGAGACCTTGATCACATTTCTGTTGTGCGAGGTTGGGGGGAGAGGACAGAGGAAGGAAGCATGATTGTTACCTCGCCACCAACACAACAGGGACTTGGTGCTCCTGGATGCGCAACACACATGAGTGCCTTCTTGCTGCACTACCTGCAACACGACCCTCGAATTGTGAGAATTAGAAATAATCCTGACTACTGGGTTGCCACACTGTTAGATCCCCGGTACAAAAGTAAATTTGCAGAAATTATTCCTGCCATAGAAAGGGATGCACGCATGCAGGAGTATCAGCAGAGACAGTTGCTGAATCTTACATGTGCTTTTCCACAAAACACCAGTGGTGCACGTAGTGAATCTCACAGTTCCAACTTGCCAACCGTGGGACCGTCGAGTGTTCAGCACTCAAACCGTAACAGAACCACAGTATCTGCTGGTAACATCAATTTTGCGGAATCATTTCACCACTTTTTTAGCCCATCCTTTGCAAGGCCGCAGGAGACAAGAAGTCTGACACATAGTCAACGCCTAGAGACGATGGTACAGGAGTATCGCCAAGTAAACATTGAAGCCATGACTGTGTCACTGGACCCTTGCTCTTTTTGGGCTTCCAATCTGGATAAATGGCCGGAGCTAGCCACTTACGCCTTGGAGATCTTGTCATGCCCCGCAGCCAGCGTTCTGTCTGAACGTGTGTTCAGCGCTGCTGGTGGTGTGCTGACAGATAAGCGCACGCGGCTCTCCATTGATAATGTAGACAGACTCACGTTCATAAAGATGAACAAATCATGGATCCGTAACGACTTTTCTACCCCTGTGTCATCCTGGGGAGAGTAAAAGCTTGATGATTGGTTAAAATCACCTCACCAACCGTTTTAAGCTTTCAAATTACTAATCATGTTTATCTGTATCTTGGCTGGAAAATAATTTGGGCTTTGTAGCAGTGTGCAGCACTGATTCTATTAGGCCATCTATAATAAGCTCCACCAGATTTAAAACTACTAATCATGTTTATCTGTATCTTGGCTGGAAAATAATTTGGGCTTTGTAGCAGTGTGCAGTACTGATTCTATTAGGCCATCTATACTAAGCTCCACCAGATTTAAAATTACTAATCATGTTTATCTGTACCTTGGCTGTAAAATAATTTGGGCTTTGTAGCAGTGTGCAGCACTGATTCTATTAGGCCATCTATACTAAGCTCCACCAGATTTAAAATTAATAATAATTTTTAGCTGCATCTAGCCCGGAAAATAATTTTGGGGCTCCGAGATGCGCAAGACACATAAGTGCCTTCTTGCTGCACTACCTGCAACATGACCCTCATAATGTCAGAATTCGAAGTAATCCTGACTACTGGGTTGCGACACTCTTAGATCCCCCAAACTTTTCGATCAACCTTTTCATTTTAATAAAGACCAAAAAAATGGTCATTTTTGAAATTATAAGCATTAGCAGGTTATTTGAAACTGAAATCAAACAGTTTTCAACTCAAAACTTTATTCTAGGTGATGTTACATTTTCACATAGGATCCCTTGTTCGAAAGGAGCTTCTGAACTCTCTCGTCCATTGAATTTGTCAGGTTTTGGATGGTTTCTGCTTCAATTGTTTTGCATGAGGACAGAATACCCTCCCAGAGCTGTTGCTTAGATGTGAACTGCCTCCCGCCATCATAGACACTCCTTTTGATGATGCTCCAGAGGTTCTGAATGGGGTAGAGGTCAGGGGAGCATGGGGGTCACACCATAAGTTTGTCCCCTTTTATGCCCATATCAGCCAGAGATGCAGATGTTTTATGTGCAGCATGAGATGGTGCATTATCATGCATAAAAATGATCTTGCTGTGGAATACACGGTTCTTCTTCTTGAACCATGGCAGGAAGTGCTGTTTGAGAAACTCCACATACAGTGCCTACAAGTAGTATTCAACCCCCTGCAGATTTAGCTGGTTGACACATGCGGAATTAACTTGGCATTGTGACATTTGTACTGTAGATCAGCCTGGAAGTGGGAAATGCACTGCAGCAAATTTTTTATTTATTTTTTTTTTAAAACGTAAAAAGTTAATTCAGAGTGTCATTTATTATTCAACCCCTCAAACCACAAGAATTCTGTTTGGTCCCCCTAAAGTATTAAGAAGTAGTTCAGGCACCAAGAATAATGAGCTTCACATGTGTGGATTAAAGATCTCTTTTGCCAGCCTTTTCTGACTATTTAAGACCATCCCCAAACTGGTGAACAGCACTCAGACATGGTCAACATGGGAAAGACAAAGGAGCATTCCAAGGCCATCAGAGACAAGATCGTGGAGGGTCACAAGGCTGGCAAGGGGTACAAAACCCTTTCCAAGGAGTTGGGCCTACCTGTCTCCACTGTTGGGAGCATCATCCCTAAGTGGAAGGCTTATGGAACTACTGTTAGCCTTCCACGGCCAGGACAGCCTTTGAAAGTGTCCTCCCGTGCCGAGGCCAGGCTTGTCCGAAGACTCAAGGCTAACCCAAGGACAACAAGGAAGGAGCTCCGGGAAGATCTCATGGCAGTGGGGACATTGGTTTCAGTCAATACCATAAGTAACGTACTCCACCGCAATGGTCTCCGTTCCAGACGAGCCCGTAAGGTACCTTTACTTTCAAAGCGTCATGTCAAGGCTCGTCTACAGTTTGCTCATGATCACTTGGAGGACTCTGAGACAGACTGGTTCAAGGTTCTATGGTCTGATGAGACCAAGATCGAGATCTTTGGTGCCAACCACACACGTGACGTTTGGAGACTGGATGGCACTGCATACGACCCCAAGAATACCATCCCTACAGTCAAGCATGGTGGTGGCAGCATCATACTCTGGGGCTGTTTCTCTGCCAAGGGGCCTGGCCATCTGGTCCGCATCCATGGGAAGATGGATAGCACGGCCTACCTGGAGATTTTGGCCAAGAACCTCTGCTCCTCCATCAAGGATCTTAAGATGGGTCGTAATTTCATCTTCCAAGAAGACAACGACCCAAAGCACACAGCCAAGAAAACCAAGGCCTGGTTCAATAGGGAAAAAGTCAAGGTGTTGGAGTGGCCTAGTCAGTCTCCTGACCTTAACCCAATTGAAAACTTGTGGAAGGAGCTCAAGAATAAAGTCCACATGAGACACCCAAAGAACCTAGATAACTTGGAGAAGATCTGCATGGAGGAGTGGGCCAAGATAACTCCACAGACCTGTGCCGGCCTGATCAGGTCTTATAAAAGACGATTATTAGCTGTAATTGCAAACAAGGGTTATTCCACAAAATATTAAACATAGGGGTTGTATAATAATTGACCCACACTTTTAAGTTTAAAATTTAATAAAATTCAACTGAGCAACATAACTTTTTGGTTTGTAAGATTTATGCTTCTGTTCATAAAACCTACTCTCGTTTGCAGTTTGAAGGCTCTAACTTATTTGCATCTTATCAAACCAGCTAAATCTGCAGGGGGTTGAATACTACTTGTAGGCACTGTACATTATGGAGTTCATCTTTACCCCTTCAGGGATCCTAAAGGGGCCGACAATCTCTCTCCCCATGATTCCAGCCCAATACATTACACCACCTCCTCCTTGTTGGCGCTGTAGCCGTGTTTGCGTGGGGTGTCCATCAACCAGCCATCCTCCACTCCATCCATCTGGACCATCGAGCGTTGCACGGCACTCATCCGTGAACAAAACCGTTTTGAAATCAGTCTTCATGTAATGTTTGGCCCACTGGAGCCGTTTCTGCTTGTGTGAAGTGGATAGAGGAGGTCGACAGGATGGCGTATGCACAGCTGCAAACCTCTAAAAATTATTATTAATTTCAAAGCTGGTGGAGCTTGGTATAGATGGCCTAATACAATGAGTACCACACACTGCTAATATGCCCAAAATTATTTTACAGGCAAGATGCAGCTAAAAATTATTATTAATTTTAAAGCTGGTGGAGCTTGGTATAGATGGCCTAATACAATGAGTACCACACACTGCTACTAAGCCCAAAATTATTTTCCGGGCTAGATGCAGCTAAAAATTATTATTAATTTCAAAGCTGGTGGAGCTTGGTATAGATGGCCTAATACAATGAGTACCACACACTACTACTATGCCCAAAATTATTTTCCAGGCAAGATGCAGCTAAAAATTATTAGTAATTTGAAAGCTGGTGGAGCTTGGTATAGATGGCCTAATACAATGAGTACCACACACTACTACTATGCCCAAAATTATTTTCCAGGCAAGATGCAGCTAAAAATTATTATTAATTTCAAAGCTGGTGGAGCTTGGTATAGATGGCCTAATACAATGAGTACCACACACTGCTACTAAGCCCAAAATTATTTTCTGGGCTAGATGCAGCTAAAAATTATTATTAATTTCAAAGCTGGTGGAGCTTGGTATAGGTGGCCTAATACAATGAGTACCACACACTACTACTATGCCCAAAATTATTTTCCAGCCAAGATGCAGCTAAAAATTATTATTAATTTCAAAGCTGGTGGCGCTTGGTATAGATGGCCTAATACAATGAGTACCACACACTGCTACTAAGCCCAAAATTATTTTCTGGGCTAGATGCCACTAAAAATTATTATTAATTTCAAAGCTGGGGGAGCTTGGTATAGATGGCCTAATACAATGAGTACCACACACTACTACTATGCCCAAAATTATTTTCCAGGCAAGATGCAGCTAAAAATTATTATTAATTTCAAAGCTGGTGGAGCTTGGTATAGATGGCCTAATACAATGAGTACCACACACTGCTAATATGCCCAAAATTATTTTCCAGGCAAGATGCAGCTAAAAATTATTATTAATTTCAAAGTTGGTGGAGCTTGGTATAGATGGCCTAATACAATGAGTACCACACACTACTACTATGCCCAAAATTATTTTCCAGGCAAGATGCAGCTAAAAATTATTATTAATTTCAAAGCTGGTGGAGCTTGGTATAGATGGCCTAATGCAATGAGTACCACACACTACTACTATGCCCAAAATTATTTTCCAAGCAAGATGCAGCTAAAAATTATTAGTAACTTGAAAGCTGGTGGAGCTTAGTATAGATGGCCTAATAGAATGAGTACCACACACTGCTAATATGCCCAAAATTAGTTTACAGGCAAGATGCAGCTAAAAATTATTATTAATTTCAAAGCTGGTGGAGCTTGGTATAGATGGCCTAATACAATGAGTACCACACACTGCTACAAGCCCAAATATTTTTTCAGAGCTAGATGCAGATAAAAATTATTTTGAATTTGCAACCTGGTGGAGGTTAGTATAGATGGACTAATAGAATGATGCTATGCCCAAAAGGTTTTATTTCACTAGGTGCAGTAAAAAAAATTGTATTCTACACACAGGTGGTGTAGCTTACAACACAGATAGGCTACTATACTGACTAACACACACTGCAAGAGGCCAAAAAGGATTTGCTTTGCTAGATTTAGCCAAATGCTGTGAAAAAAACTTGCACAGCACTGGCACAGACCTGCCTGGCAAAAAGTGATAGGAACTGTTTTAACCTAGCCCTCAAAAGGACTGAAATTACAATTAGTCTTTACTCCCAACCTATCTATTTAAGAGCACAGACCTGCCTGATTAAAGTCGTAGGAAATGATGTAACCTAGTCCTCAAAAGGACTGCAATCACAACTATTCCCTACTCCCAAGCTATCTGTAGATTTGTGCAAAAATTGGCTTGAAATTAACACTCAAAGTATAGCGCACACAGCAACAGCGATGTTAGAACTCTCCTGTTAGTTTTTTTTTAGTTTGCTGGTCACATGACCATTTTTGCCTATTTAATCCGTCTCCGCCCTCCTGGTCTTGCTGGACTTCATACTATTAACTACTCTTGAGCTAGCTTGGTGCTCTGTTGCCGTTCTCTGTTAGTTTTGCTAGGTCTTCTGACCTCTATGCTTTTTGTTGTGTGTTTGTCTTTGACTGCTACTATTTCTGCTAGGAGGTGTCCAACTTATCCCAGTCCCTAGTTCTTGTAGGGATCCCTCCCTCACATCTATAGGTCTTCGTTCAGACTAGCCGAGGACTTTAGCGGGTCTGATCGCAGGATCAGGTTCCCCGTTACATCGTAGGTATCTAGTTTAGTTCTATTGTAGGGACAGTTCTCCTGTCTTTTCTTAGTCCCTGTAGCAGATCATAACAGTAAGTCCAGCCCTAAAAGAAAAAAAAAAATGTTCTCTAAGGAAAGACCTCCAGTTTTCCATCATGGTCTCGGTTCAAGATTTGGCTCAACGCTTGCAGGGACTCTCTCTGGAGGTGGCCAAGCTCCAACAACACGTGAGTAGCTGTTCTGGAGCACATTTTGTGGAACCAAAGGTACATCTGCCTGATTTATTTTTTGGCGAACAACAAGATTTTTTTTCTTTTAAAAATGCTTGTTTATTGTATTTTCATTTGAGACCCGGATCCTCTGGTGATGAATCACAGCGCATAGGGTTCATAATGTCACTTTTGCGCAAAGATCCTCAGGGATGGGCCTTCTCTCTCCAACCTAGTGATCCGTGCTTTAGATCAGTGGATAGTTTTTTTTCTGCTTTGGGTTTGTTGTATGATGATCCTGATCGTGTCTCATCTGCTGAGTCTGAATTGAGACGTTTGAGGCAGGGATCAGGTAATGTGGAAAAATATTGTTCTCACTTCCGTCGGTGGTCTGCCCAGGTGGGGTGGAACGATTCAGCTTTGAAAAGCTTGTTTCTTGCAGGGCTAGGTGAAAGGGTTAAGGATTTACTGATTGCTTATCCCACACCTGGAAACTTGCAGGAGGCTATGCAATTAGCTATACGGGTGGACAGGAGACTGCGTGCAAGGGTTAATGAGAGCAAATCCTCTGCTATGTCAGCTCCGAGTCTTGAGAGGGTCTGTGCTGACAATGGAGAGCTGATGGAGATTGGGGCGATGGCACCCCGCTCTCAGGAAAAAGATCGCAGGCTTTCTGAAGGCTTGTGCTTCTATTGCGGAAATTCTGGTCATTTTATTAAGAACTGTGTGCTTCGTTTGAAGAAAGAAAAAAAAAATAGTCAGTTATGCCCGTATTGCCTGTTTAAATTCTAAGGGAGTATTCCTATCTGCCACTACTGCTGCTCAGGATGAATTAATTGAATTTCGGGTATTTGTGGATTGTGGTTCTACTCTGAATGTGATTGATGGGGGATTCTTGGAAAAACTTAGATTAGAATCTAAAACTTTGTCATCCCCTATTGCTGTGGTTTCTGTTGATGGCTCTCCCTTGAAGAGTGTTACTCATAAGGTCTGTGAATTTCCCCTCACTATTAATGGTATTCACCAAGAAAATTTGGATTTGGTGGTATTGGATAATTTGCCTTCTCCAGTAATATTGGGGTTACCCTGGTTAAAATTGCACAATCCTGTACTGGATTGGTCTACCAATGAAATTAAGTCCTGGAGTCCTAAGTGTTATGACAAGTGTTGTAACGGACGTATTGCTGCTGTGGATAAAGGGGAATTGCCTGTACCTATTCAGGATTTTTGGAGAGTTTTTTCTGAGGAGGAGTCACAAATTTTGCCTCCCCATAGAGACTATGATTGTACCATTGAATTTGTCCCTGGAGCGACTCTTCCTAAAAGTCGTTTATTTAATCTTACTATTCCTGAGAGAAAGGCTTTGGAGGAATACATACAGACAAGCTTGGCCGCCGGTCACATTAGGCCTTCCAAGTCTCCTGTGGCAGTTGGATTTTTTTTTGTTAAAAAAAAGGACGGCGGTTTACGTCCTGGTTTGGACTTTCGCGAGATTAATAAAATTACTGTACGCAATCCTTACCCACTGCCATTGATTCCTGATTTGTTTAACCAGTTAGTGGGGGCCAAGCGGTTCTCTAAAATTGATCTCCGGGGGGCATACAATTTGTTGCGCATGAAGGAGGGTGATGAATGGAAGACTGCTTTTAACACTCCTGTGGGTCATTTTGAGAATCTGGTTATGCCTTTTGGTCTTACCAATGCTCCAGCATTTTTTCAGAATCTTATTAATGACATCCTTAGACCTTTAATCGGCAAAAATGTGGTTGTGTATTTGGATGACATTCTGATTTATTCGCCTGATCTGGAGTCTCATTGGCGGAGCGTACGTGAGGTATTACAGTTATTAATGGACAATTCGCTATTTGCTAAGCTGGAGAAATGTGAGTTCGCTGTACAGAGAATTAGTTTTTTGGGCTACATTATCTCCAGTGAAGGTTTTGAGATGGACCCGGTTAAAGTTCAAGCTGTGCAGGAATGGCCTAGGCCTATTGGTTTGAAATCGATACAGAGGTTTTTGGGTTTCGCCAATTATTACAGAAAATTCATTAAAAAATTTTCTATTATTGTCAAACCGCTGACCGATCTCACCAGGAAAGGTGCTAATGCGGTTCAGTGGACTTCTGAGGCCATTGAAGCTTTTGTGTTTCTAAAGGAGAGGTTCACCTCTGCTCCCATCCTTATGCAGCCTGATGTGACTAAGCCGTTTTTGGTTGAGGTTGATGCTTCTTCGGTGGGGGTCGGTGCGGTGTTGTCTCAGGAAAACAAGGATGGAGTACATCCCTGTGCCTTTTTTTCAAAAAAAATTTCTGAGACTGAACTTAATTACGATATTGGTAATCGGGAATTGCTGGCGATTAAACTCGCATTTGAACACTGGCGTCACCTCTTGGAAGGTGCTGAATTTCCCATTCAGGTTTTCACTGATCATAAAAATCTGATCTATCTTGATGCTGCCAAGCGCTTGAATGCCCGTCAGGCTAGGTGGGCACTTTCTTTCTCGCGGTTTAATTTTTCCGTTACTTACATCCCGGGTACCAAGAATGTTAAAGCGGATGCTTTGTCTCGCAGCTTTTCTCCCATGGTCAGTGTTGAGGAGGAAGAGGAGAGCATTTTACAAGAAGGTGTTGTGATTGCTGCTTTGGACTCCGTATTGGAGGATGAGATTCTTAAAGCTCAGGAGAATGCCCCATCTAACACTCCCCATGGGAGGTTGTTTGTGCCTAGGACCTTTAGGAGAGATTTGTTTGTTGAGTGTCATGAGTCTCGGTTGGCAGGTCATCCAGGAATTTCTGAGACCAAGAGACTTGTGGGTCGCAGTTTTTGGTGGCCTGGATGGCAGAAGGAAGTCATTAAGTGGGTGCGCCAATGTACTGTGTGTGCTAGATCCAAGTCTTCGCATGCTCCTGCTGCGGGGTTGCTTTGCCCTCTGGAGGTTCCTAGTGCACCTTGGACACATCTGGCTATGGACTTTATTACTGACCTTCCCCCCCTCTGAAGGTTTCACGGTCATCTGGGTGGTCGTGGACCGTTTTAGCAAGATGTGTCACTTGGTTCCCTTCATCAAACTGCCTTGCGCTAAGACACTCGCTAAGGCCTTTGTCAAGGAAATTGTCAGACTACATGGTGTTCCTACTGACATTGTTTCTGATAGGGGACCTCAGTTCGTGGCTCGTTTTTGGCGTGCCTTTTGTGACAGGTTGGGAGTTCATTTGTCGTTTTCATCTGGATATCATCCTGAGTCTAATGGCCAGACAGAAAGTAAGAACCAGGATGTTGAGCAGTTCTTGCGTTGTTTTGTGGTAGACAATCAAGAGGGGTGGTCTGAGTTTCTGCCACTTGCTGAATTTGCTCTTAACAACCATACATCCTCTTCTGCTGGGTGTTCGCCTTTTTTTTTGTTGTTCTGGGAGACATCCGTCTTTTGGGTCATTCTCCAAATTGGTTTCGGCTGTGCCTGAGGAGGAGAGTTTTTCCGGTGATTTGGAGAGAGTTTGGACGGATGTGCGTGGTAATCTTCAGGAGGCTAACAAAAAATCTAAGAGGTACTTTGATAGGAAACGGCAAGAGGTTTTGTTTGCTGTTGGTGACATGGTTTGGTTGTCCTCTAAGAATCTGCGATTGAGGATTCCTTCTAAAAAATTGGGTCCCAAGTTCGTAGGGCCCTTTAAGGTGCTTCAGATAGTTAACCAATCTGCTGTTAGGTTGGAAGTTCCTACGTCCTGGAAGATTAACCCCGTGTTTCATGTTTCTCTGTTGAAAAAAGCTGATGTGTCTGATGGTGACACCTCTGCCACTGTTCCTCCGGTGGTGGAGGACGGGGAATATGAAATTTCCTGCATCCTAAATTTTAGATGGTATAGAGAGAGTTTGCAGTATCTCGTCGCTTGGAAGGGTTTCGGACCTGAGGATAACTCATGGGTGAGGGCGGATGATGTTTCTGCTTCCAGACTTGTCAGAGCGTTTCACAGGAGGTTTCCTGGTAAGCCTGGGCCTAGGGGATCCGGAGGATCCTCTTAGAAGAGGGGGTACTGTTAGAACTCTCCTGTTAGTTTTTTTTTAGTTTGCTGGTCACATGACCATTTTTGCCTATTTAATCCGGCTCCGCCCTCCTGGTCTTGCTGGACTTCATACTATTGACTACTCTTGAGCTAGCTTGGTGCTCTGTTGCCGTTCTCTGTTAGTTTTGCTAGGTCTTCTGACCTCTATGCTTTTTGTTGTGTGTTTGTCTTTGACTGCTACTATTTCTGCTAGGAGGTGTCCAACTTATCCCAGTCCCTAGTTCTTGTAGGGATCCCTCCCTCACATCTATAGGTCTTCGTTCAGACTAGCCGAGGACTTTAGCGGGTCTGATCACAGGATCAGGTTCCCCGTTACATCGTAGGGATCTAGTTTAGTTCTATTGTAGGGACAGTTCTCCTGTCTTTCCTTAGTCCCTGTAGCAGATCATAACAAGTGGTGCCGTCTAGCACGCAGCTGCAGCAGTGAGAAAATGGTGGCTACGTGGAAAATGGTTGGGTCTTATAGGGCAAGGACATGTGACATACACTGCCAATGACACATGCCCTTGCTAGTGTGAAAAAAGCAGTTCGTTCCGTGTGTGCGCTGCTGATAGGCTGACAGATTGCACCTCCCCACTGTAAATGCGGGAAAGAGAAAAAAAAATGGAGATCTTCATTATTTATGCAGAGATCCATCCCCTGCCCCTCCCCCGCCCCGCTGTACACTCAAACTGCGTATTAACATTAATTTTCAGCATTACTGAGAAAAAATCCAGTTATGATTTTGGTGCACGAACAGTTATCGAACATAACCTCGAACAGCCGAATTTTTTTCAACTTGTTCGTGTTCGCCGAACAGCTCGAACACCGCCCAAAACAGGTCGAATTTGAGATTGGTGAACAGTTCGAGTTGAACACCGCTCATCTCTAGTTAGGAGTGTAGGTCTGTGCTCTGAGTTGATGGGCTCTACTACCGCCTGGTAGTTCTGTCCTTTGAGACCTATTGCTGCCCTACACCAAATCAGCATTTCACTCATTGGGGGAATCACAATGGATATCGGGTGTGTCACCTGTACATTACCAATCTCACCACCTGTTAGCTTTACCTGTTGCTGGTACAGGAGGGCGCGAATTTCCTTCTGTAGCACCTTCCTCTTCCCTGGTTTGGCAGTGTCAGCTATCTGTTGGAGTAAAAACCACACTTCTCCCAAACAGTTACCAACAACATTTGTACCAAGTATCATATATGGATTGGTATCACCAGGGTTAGATTCTATGACAATCAGTCCTTGGTCCTTTAGTTTCACTCTCCCCACCTTCACTGTCACATCCTTAACCCTGACTAGGTTAAGAGGAAGGCCATTGGAGGCATAACAGAGAGATTTGGGGCTGGCGGGTGGAGTTCATCTATGGACCAGTACCCTTTGTAGAGGACATCAGGTATGATGGTTACCTGTGAGCCGGTGTCCAGTAGTGCAGGTGTTGCTATGCCGTCCAGCATGATGGAGAGGAAAGGCCTTCCTCCTACATACCGGTCGTACCAGCTTGATGGGCCTGGTTGATCTACTCCTGGGTGTCGGCCCTTGGGCCCAGGGTTTGCCCGTTTAAAGGACAGATCCACACGGTGTGGCCTGCCTTGTGGCAATGGTAGCAGATGAGTTCTCCTGGAGGGCGACGTTGGTCGTTAGTCCTCCCACGGGGTGGCGTTGTCCTCCTTCTTCTCCTCATCCAGGGCACATCCTCAGGACTGCCGGCGAGTAGGTTCCTTCCATCTGGCTCAGGCTCCGTCTGTAGCTGCAGGGCGCTCAGGACTGTGGTCAGGGTTTTACTTAGCTGACGCACTTCAGAGCGCAGGCTGTCCATCTCGCTAGGGGGCGCTGTTTGCACTTTTGTCTCAGCCGCCAATGAAGGGGCAGTGAGTGCTGTGCCCATGGGGATGGCCCCACCCTGGTAACGCTGGATAGCAGTACCTGATGTTTCCAGGGGCTGAAGGCCCTTAATAGCCATGTCCTTCAGGGTGACAAAGGTGGCATTTGGATGATCTAAGGCCCACCACCATACAGTTCTGCTCTCCTCCTGGGACCTTAACCCCCGGATGAATTGTTCTGTCAGCATTTTGTTCTCGTCATGTATGCTCGCTGGACTAACCTGTTTCGGGGCCCGCAGCGCCTCTTCTAGACGCAAGGCATAGTCCCGGATACTGTCCTCAGGTTTCTGGGTACAGTGGTAGAACCTCATCCGAAGATCTGTCTCAATGCGGTTTTCAAAGACAGTTTGCAGTCTCTTAAATATAATGGATACTGATTCCTGGTCTGCGGCTGGCCAGGTTTCATCTTCCCGCTCTGCGGCACCAGTCAATTGTCCCAGCACAACAGCGGCTCTGTGTTTACCAGTCATTGAGTACATATCCAGTACACTGCATATTTTCCTTTCGAATCCAGACAGGGTGTCTGGTTTGCCGTCATACTGGGGAAGCCATTTCGCTCCGGGGATATACGGCAGGGCCATGGGTATCAATGGAGTCACGGCCCCTGCTGGTGGGGCGGCCGCTCCGGCCTGAGCAGCGCCGGGCGCGAGTTGAGCATCGAGAGCATAAACTGGTGCTCCGGCGTTTTGCTGGTCGTTGGTCATGGTTGCGCCCCCCTAGTAAACCATACCCTACCTTTTTTCTTTCACTAGGTAGGCCGCAGCTCCGCAGACGACGGTCTCCTTCCAGGACCTGACGCTTCCTGGTGCTGCGTCAGAGCGCGAGTCGAGGCATGAGCTTCGCACGCTACCAATGGTCACGCCTCTCTGGTTCCCGCAGTTACGCCCCTCTTCTTCCCGCGCGGCGATGCGGTAATGGCGGCGATGTTCACCACAGTTTACACACATTTCAAATACGGCACACAGTACCCGGTGGCAACGGGCACGAAATCCTATTTGTGACGCCAGGAAGAGTGTGACTCACCCAGGGGGAATATGGGGGAGACTCGGTACCCGGGCCTTTACCTTCTTTGTAGGATATCACGGCAGTCGGCTTCCGGGCCCGTCCTCTGGGGTCACTCTTTAAAAGGAGGGTTTTGTTAACAGTTTGTCTCGTGACGCCACCTGTGGTTTCTGGTAATGGTTACCAGCGCTGCTGCAGGCCTCCGGGGGTGATGGGATGGCTGCTGGGATGTTTCTGCTCCCCACAGACGGAGCGGGCGCCGGGGCAGTGTTGATGGAAGGGATGCAGGTGAGAGATGGCCCAGTCGTGTCAGGGGGAATGACGGACACGCACACAGGGGATTCGCTTCAGTACCTTTACTGGTGTAAAGGCAGGTAGGGTCCAGGGTACTTAATAGGAAGGGTACACTTCAGGACTCTCCCCAGTGAGCGGGTTGTAGGCCTCCAGGTCCGTGTCTTCCTCTCTCTAAGCTTCTGGCCAGCCTCGAACTTGGCCTAGCTTCTATGTTGTTTTGCTCTCTCACCTGACTGCTTGGTAGTAGGAATTTTCTTTGGCAACCACTATCCCTGGACGCCGGGGCCTTCGTGGTTCCTAGTCCTGTATTTGATGGTAGCTTCAGGATGACCAGGGGTCTGGAAGCCTCCTGGTATGCCGGTTGTAGACATTTTTGCAAATTCATTAAAAAATAAAAACTGAAATATCATATGGTCATAAGTATTCAGACTCTTTGCTCAGACACTCATATTTAAGTCACATTCTGTCCATTTCTTTGTGATCCTCCTTGAGATGGTTCTACTCCTTCATTGGAGTCCAGCTGTGTTTAATTAAACTGATAGGACTTGATTTGGAAAGGCCCACACCTGTCTATATAATACCTCACAGTGCATGTCAGACCAAATGAGAATCATGAGCTCAAAGGAACTCAGAGACAGAATTGTGGCAAGGCACAGATCTGGCCAAGGTTACAAAAGAATTTCTGCAAAACTCAAGGTTCCTAAGAGCACATAAGAGCACAGTGGCCTCCATAATCCTTAAATGGAAGAAGTTTGGGACCACCAGACGTCTTCCTAGGCCTGGCCGTCCAGCCAAACTGAGCAATTGTGGGAGAAGAACCTTGATGAGAAAGGTAAAGAAGAACCCCAAGATCACAGCGGCTGAGCTCCAGAGATGCAGTAGGGAGATGGAAGAAAGTTCCACAAAGTCAGCTATCACTGCAGCCCTCCACCAGTCGGGCCTTTATGGCAGAGTGCCCCAACGGAAGTCTCTCCTCAGTGCAAGACATATGAAAGCCCGCTTACAGTTTGCTCAAAAACACATGAAGGACTCCCAGACTATGAGAAATAAGTTTCTCTGGTCTGATGAGATGAAGATAGAACTTTCTGGTGATAACTCTAAGTGGTATGTGTGGAGAAAACCAGGCACTGCTCATCACCTGCCCAATACGATCCCAACAATGAAACATGGTGGTGGCAGCATCATGCTATGGGGGTGTTTTTCAGCTGCAGGGACAGGATGACTGGTTGCAATTGAAGGAAACATGAATGTGGCCAAGTACAGAGATATCCTGGATAAAAACCTCTTCCAGAGTGCTCTGGACCTCAGACTTTGCTGAAGGTTCACCTTCCAACAAGACAATAACCCTAAGCATACAGCTAAAATAACAAAGGAGTGGCTTCAGAGCAACTCTGTGACCATTCTTGACTGGCCCAGCAACAGCACTGACCTAAACCCAATTGAGCATCTCTGTAGAGACCTGAAAATGGCTGTCCACCAATTTTCACCATCCAACCTGACGGAACTGGAGAGGATCTGCAAGGAAGAATGGCAGAGGATCCCTAAATCCAGGTGTGAAAAACTTGTTTCATCATTCCCAAGAAGACTCATGGCTGTACTAGCTCAAAAGGGGGCTTCTACTCAATACTGAGCATAGTGTCTGAATACTTATCCCCAAATGATATTTCAGTTTTTATTTTTTAATAAAAATTCTACATTTCTGTTTTTTTTTCAGTCAAGATGGAGTGCAGAGTGTACTTTAATGAGAAAAAAATTAACTTTTTAGAATTTACCAAATGGCTGCAATGAAACAAAGAATGAAAAATTTAAAGGGGTCTGAATACTTTCCATACCCACTGTATATGTGCAGTTTGGAGGAGTCGAATACAGTTTTATTATTGAGCTCAATAGATACAGTATGCAGTAAGCTCCTTGGTTCCCTCTAGTGGTGACTACTGGTAGCAAATCATTTCTCATTTGACGCTATGTCTATTTGGGAAATTTGGGGCTCTGTATCAGAAAGAAAACTTCTGATTGCAGTGATGATACAGTCATGGCCGAAATACACACAAAGGAAAAAAACATGTGTATAACAAAACATGTGTAACTGCAATCATTTTCTGGGAGAAATACTTAATTTTCTGGAACAATTTCAAGGGTGCCAACACTTTCTGCCATGACTGTATATCAAGAAGTAAATAAGCACAGAGTTTTGAGTATATTTGATGCCAAACTCAAGATACAAAATATGACCTACTCGACCCTGCCAGCAGCAATATGTCCTGAGATACAACACGGATTATGAAGAACTGATTCCCTGAATCCTAATGTTTGGTTCATTGATTTCCATAAGAAGCAGACAAACAACACATCACTGATGAGATGCATTCAGGCTCTCAGCAAGGGAATCCATGTAGAGAATATGCCAATAAATAATGAAAAGCTTGTATCGTTGGTAAATTTCATGCAAAAGTAAAAACTTCCCAATATGTCCTTGAAATAGTCAATTAGTCAAGATCTGATAGATGGCTACTGAATTATTTACCAAATTGGAGACGCTTGGCATCATACCCCAGTGCTGCCTCCTTCACAGCTCTCCTTCTTTAACACTTCTCATTTCAGCTATAGATATAATCTGTATAAAAGGTTGCATCAGTTAAAAAAATGCATTCATTATTTTGCATTAATCCAGAGCTATAACTTATATTATACTTCAGAGTCGCATTCATAATTCTGTTATTTTCAGTGATAATATCTCCAAAAGGGGGTTGGTATCAGGGTGGTGTCTACTGTAGTGTCCAGGAGAGAACAAGCCTCCTGCGCATGCGCACTCTGCCTGACATTGGCAAGGGTGTTTGTGGGATACTTGTGGGGGGGCCCGCATGCGCCACACCAATCATTGTCATTCGCCATCGTTCCGGTCATATGACCTGGGAGCTATAAGGTCCTGCTAATGTAAGCTTACACCATACCCCCATGAAGAAGAGTACTATTTGAACACGCGAAACACGTGTCTGGGTTTTCTTTTTATGATGGCCTCCCATTCATTGTCTCATTACTGGTGTGCTGCACTCTGCCGTGCATTTTCTGATTATGTGCTGATGCTCACTGTCCTTTGTTATACCAATGATCATTATGTCTAAATTCATGTACTTCATTAACTTTTATGTTGGCAATGACAATACACTTTTCCTCATAGACAATTGCATGGTATGTTGCACCTGGCCAACTGTATACTGTTTTTTGGCACTTTTATTACTGTTTGTGTAATTTTGTAACTTTATGTATTAATAAAATGTGATTTATTTTTTAAGTTTTTAAAACTCCATTTTGCCTCCTTGTTTTTGATTATGCTAATGCATGGAGTTGCTTCCTAGGCCATTTCAGGCAATTCACTATTGCTCTTTTATGGCTTTCATTTGTATTAGAAATGTACCAGGTGGATTTTGGTATTCTAGAGAAGCCTGCAGGAACAGAAAGAGGTTCACATATTTTAAAGCAGATGGGATGTCTGGCAGTTCCATAGAGTTGGAAAGTACTGCATATTCTAGTGATTTTGTGTCCATAGTTACATCTATACCTTCCAACATTTCAATCCTCATTCTTGGAATATCTAAACCTGCCCAATCCAGAAACGCCCACAAAACCTTATAGAAACACCCATTTTGGGACACTTTTTTGAGGTTGGAAAGTATGGCTAAATTACTATGGCCTGCTTTAATTTAATGTTGCAGTTTCTGCAGCTCATTCACTGGCCAAAGGGTGACCATTGGTCTGTAATCTATAAAGGAGGAACGTTTCAGACAGAGTGGTGTTCCTGTGGGAACATTTTAGGAAAAACTGAAAGAATCTAGTGTGTAGTGGGTTGCACTAGAGTAGGTCCAACAGAGAGGTGGGGATGACAAAGGCATTCCAGTAACAGACCAAGACCAAGAGGTGACAAAGTCAAAGTGGAATTAGCGAGAGGACCTAGGTGTCTTCCTGGTACACAGGCCATGCTGAAGAAGACACCCAAAAGGGAGAATCCACCACAGCACTTCCAAGACATATGATATTGCCCTCTGAGAGTTTGGGATGGCCAGAACCAAATGGGGTTTGCCCAACCAGCAAGACAAAGCAACGGCTGAGGGATCTGGAAGGACACCTGGTGTACCAATGAGGCCACGGCCCCACTATCAGTATTTGATCAGTATTCAGTCAGTATTTTTTCTCAGGAGTTGGAGACAAAACCAGGTGGGGAGCAATCAGAGATAAGATATAATAGAAACAAGTGCTCCAATTCTGCATTTATCACCCACTCCTGGTTTTGGCTCCCATTCCTGAAAAAAAATACTGACCGAATACTGACCAAACACTGATGGGGCCATGGGCCTAAGACAATGAATTGTATGGCCAGACAGTCTATAAGATTCCAATGAATTACATCAAAGTATTGGGGCTGTGGTGCAGGGACAGAAGAGAACTTTTACACAACATATATATTATTATATTTTACTGATCTTAAGGTTCTGTTCATGATGGAATCTATAGATCTCTTTTATGATGTAGACTCTTGACGTACAGGTGCATCTCACTAAATTAGAATATCATTAAAAAGTTAATTTATTTCAGTTCTTCAATACAAAAACTGAACCTCATATATTATATAGAGTCATTACAAACAGAATGATCTATTTCAAGTGTTTATTTCTGTTAATGTTGAGGATTATGGCTTACAGTCAATGAAAACACAAAAGCCATTATCTCAGTAAATTAGAATAGTTTATAACAACAGCTTGAAAAATGTTTTTAAAATCCGAAATGTTGGCCTACAGAAATGTATGTTCAGTAAATGCACTCAATACTTGGTCGGGGCTCCTTTTGCATCAATTACTGCATCAATGCGGCGTGGCATGGAGGCGATCAGCCTGTGGCACTGCTGAGGTGTTATGGAAGCCCAGGTTGCTTTGATAGCAGTCTTCAGCTCATCTGCATTGTTGGGTCTGGTGTCTCTCATCTTCCTCTTGACAATACCCCTTAGATTCTCTATGGAGTTAAGGTCAGGCGAGTTTGCTGGCCAATCAAGCACAGTGATACTGTTGTTTTTAAACCAGGTACTGGTACTTTTGGCAGTGTGGACAGGTGCCAAGTCCTGCTGGAGAATGAAATTTCCATCTCCAAAAAGCTTGTCGGCAGAGGGAAGCATGAAGTGCTCTAAAATTTCCTGGTAGACGGCTGCGCTGACTTTGGTTTTGATAAAACACAGTGGACCTACACCAGCAGATGACATGGCTCCCCAAACCACACTGATTGTGGAAACTTCACACTAGACCTCAAGCAGCTTGGATTGTGGCCTCTCCACTCTTCCTCCAGACTCTGGGACCTTGATTTTCAAATGAAATGCAAAATTTACTTTCATCTGAAAACAACACCTTGGACCACTGAGCAACAGTCCAGGTCTTTTTCTCCTTGGCTCAGGTAAGACGCTTCTGGTGTTGTCTATTGGTCATGAGTGGCTTGACACAAGGAATGCGACACTTGTAGCCCATGTCCTGGATATATCTGTGTGTTGTGGCTCTTGAAGCAATGACTCCAGCAGCAGTCCACCCCTTGTGAATCTCCCCCAAATTTTTGAATGGCCTTTTCTTAACAATCCTTTCAAGGCTGCTTGTGCACCTTTTTCTACCACACTTTTTCCTTCCACTCAACTTTCCATGAATATGCTTGGATACAGCACTCTGTGAACCACCAGCTTCTTTAGCAATGACCTTTTGTGGCTTTCCCTCCTTGTGGAGCGTGTCAATGACTGCCTTCTGGACATCTGTCAAGTCAGCAGTCTTCCCCATGATTGTGAAGCCTACTGAAACAGACTAAGGAACCTTTTTAAACGGTTAGGAAGCCTTTGCAGGTGTTTTTTGTTAATTATTCTAATTTACTGAGATAACGACTTTTGTGTTTTCATTGACTGTAAGCCATAATCATCAACATTAACAGAAATAAACACTTGAAATAGATCACTCTGTTTGTAATGACTCTATATAATATATGAGTTTCACTTTTTGTATTGGAGAACTGATATAAATTAACTTTTTGATGATATTCTAATTTAGTGAGATGCACCTGTATATTAGAGTATTTTGGGCTTCCAGCAAGGTTTCTGTCTTTTTAATGGCAAGAATACTGAATCAAGCTGTGCCATATTTACAGTGAAAAGAGTAGAACCTCTAAAAATTAGGGCACAGGCAGGATTGGACTACACAAGGTGTGTTTGTAGTCTGTAACACTCAGTTCTATTAGGAGCTGTGAACACATAACACTTAGACCCCAAATTATCAAAGTGTTTACACCAGCAACATATTTGCACAAAGATTTTTGTGACTTTTAGCATTTGCACAACAGTATCAGGCAGCTCCACCAAAATGGGTGGAGCTGTGGAGAAGCCCGGGTGGGACAGTGTGTGGCTATGGTCGCCGGTCAAATTCATCAATAGTGTCGGCACTTCTTATGCCACAAATGTTACTCTAGTTCTTGACTGGAGTAACATGTCTGGTGAGATGCATGCCACTAATAAGATGCACCAAATTTATTAAGTGGCCTGCAACCTCTTGGTGAATTCAGGGCATCTTTCTCCAGTATGCCCCTCATTAAGAGCTCACTCAAAAGTAAATTCATAGAATCATAGAATCATAGAATGGTAGAGTTGGAAGGGACCTCCTGGGTCATCTGGTCCAACCCCCTGCTCAAAGCAGGATTCACTAAACCATCTCAGACAGATGTCTGTCCAGCCTCTGTTTGAAGATGTCCATTGAAGGGGAACTCACCACCTCTCGTGGCAGCCTGTTCCACTCATTGATCACCCTCACTGTCAAAAAGTTTTTTCTAATATCTAATCTGTGTCTCCTGCCATTCATTTTCATCCCATTTCCTTGTGTCTTTCCTTGTCTTTCCTTGTGCAAATGAGAACAAAGATGATCCTTCTACAAATTTTCCGTGTACGACTGCTATCAGTGTTTTTCACAGATAGCACTCGAGCCTATAATACTCGATGGGGCTTTTCACATATCTGTGTTTATTTGCGGATCGATTGGTCTGTGCAAAATCGCGGAGATTTGATCAGAGTGTAGGAATAAATTCAGCAATGAAAGTCTATGAGTCCATAAAAGAAATCTGTTACCATTCAGATGTCATCCGTGTGCTGTCTGTTTTTCATTGACTTATAGATAAGGTGGAGAAACTTTTTTTTTTTCATCAGTGAAAAAAAGCTAATGAAATGCTGCTCAGATTCTGACAAAAATCTGATGACTGATGAAAATCACTGATTAAACTCGGTCAAAAAAACCTGACGACTGAATGAGGCCTAAGAATGAAGTACGAGATGCCAGTTTTAGGCTATGTTCCCACAATGAGCTTTCGGTGCATTTTTGACGTTTTTTGTTCCAGCAAAGTGGATGGGATTTCTAGAAATCTCCTGCCCACTGTGCTTTTTTTTACTCAGTGTAAACTGACCTGCGGTGCGTGTTTCATATCCTCAGTATGTCAATTTTTCTTGCGGATTTTCGCCATAGACTTGCATTAGATGCGGAAAATCCACAGTTAAAAAATGCACATGCATTTTTAGTTAATATCTGCAGCAGAAACTCATAAAAAACGCATGTAATCTGCACCTAAGTACATCAATAAAGTTTTGTCAAAGCCAAAAACCAGGAAGTATCAAAAACAAGGCAACTTTATTTAAAGCGTGACACATTAAAAACAGACAAAAAACGCAGTGTCAAAAACTTGATAAAAATGCATAGAAAAAAAAAGCACACAAAATCACAATGAAAACTGCAAGTAAGATAATAGAAGTAATAGATGCAGAAATGGTTCAAAAACTCCCCAGGCCACATTCCCACCATGAACTTTTGGGGACACATTCACACATTCAGCATTTGGTCAGTATTTTACATCAGTATTTATAAGCCAAAACCAGGAGTGGGTGATAAATACAGAAGTGGTCTTGTATTTCTATTATACTTTTCCTCTGATTGTGCCACTCTTGATTTTGGCTAACAAATACTGATGTTAAAAACTCACCAAATTCTCAACGTGTGCACATGGCCTTAGGCTAAATTACCATGATGAGCTTTTGGTGAGGTTTTTACGCTGCGTATTTAAAAAAAAAATGCAAGTATCCTATTATAATTAATTGGTGCAGAAAATCTACAACATCAAAAACTCACCCAAAGCTCATCGTGTGCACGTGGCTTTAGAGAGTTTTAATCTAGACCATTTACAAAACTGCTACAATTTTAATTTTAGATCTACTTATGTAATGAAACAAAGTTGGTTGCAGAAGTATCCAAACTGTACCATTTTAGAAGATTCCAGCTTTTTTAATTTTTGGAATAAATCAGCAAAATTGGGTAAATGAACTTAAATTTTCTGTATTGATGTCTAATCACATTATTCAAATTTCCTGTTTTGATCTAATAAAATGTTATCTAGTTTAGCAAATATCTAAAAGATGACAAAAAAAGGACAGATCATAGATGAAAGGGTGTCTATGGTGTTGGGGCGAGGAGATTACAGCGTGTTCTCCTTCCTGCTGGGCTTATTTCATGATGTAGTAATTGCAAGGCACAACAGGAGGTTCAATGGATTTTTAACTTAGGCAAATATACTGGCAAATTACTTACTAATTTGCATCTTATATGTGCAAATCAGGTCAGTTATCATTGGCCTTCAGAAACCCTTCAACCTATCTGCATGGTGGCTAGGTTGCCAGAACGACCTCACAGCATAGACCCCTATAATGACAACCAAAGTACCTCTATTAATGACATCACATGGAACCTATTAAAAGCATATTCCTATTTCAGACATTTATGGCCTCTCCGCCGGATTCGCTCAGCCGCTCCATCCTAACGGAGATGAAAGTGCAGCGATCAGACCCCCATCTATCTACAAGTTATCGTCTACCCTGGTGGATAAGTGAAGATAACTTCTCTTTTTGAAGAAACTCTTTAAAAGCACTGAAATACACAGAGAGAAAATTCAATTTACAGATTGTCAAGATGATCCATTTAAAGGGGCTGTCCAGCCATGATTGTTTTTAATCATTTTAGAATGAATTAAAATGAAATAAATCATACACATCTAACTGATCCCTGACTACTCCTGACGTGGCTCTTGATCTCCCTCTGTTGTAGGGAGTGATCGGCTGCAGTGCTCACATGTCCCTGTAAGGACATTGTTGCAGCAGGAAGCAAAGTGACAGTAGTGAGTAATATTGTTATTTTTAACCCTTTCTGATCTTTTTTTTTTTTCATTTTAATAATCTTGACTGCACATCCCCTTTAATTCCTTTACATCTTATTGATTTCTACAGAAATATTTCAGAATGTTTTCGGACAAAACTTTCCACTTTTCCTGTAATTAAAATAGCGCAGCATGTCAGACATATCTTGTGGGCTCTACACCTCAAAGATAAGTTTTATCATATTCCTATTGACGGTTGTTGGAGACAGATGAACACATTGATCCACCATCTGCGATGGTCTGCAGAACGTTCCCATTGGGCACTCCTTAGTCTTGTCTCATACTATTAAGCAGACAGTATTGATTTGATAATTCCTTTACACAATGTGAGGATTAGAAGATGCAATGAAATCCTTACAGGCAGTGCGGCATTTAACCAGTGTTACCCTATGTGCCTTCCTGGAGAGATGTCTCCAGTATAGAACCGCACAGCATGCACTCAGGGCTCAAGAAATCAAATGCGGCTTAGTGTTGTAAAGAAAGTTTCTTGATCGAAAAGTTTCTTGCTGTACTCCATCAATACTGCTATAGGAAACTTTGCTGAGTAAAATTCATGAACAGTTGGAGAAGAGATCATTGGATCTATGAAATTTACTGTAGCTGGCGTCCCCTAGTGGTCACACAAGGAACTGGAACCTCATTGCCGTTTTTTTAACAATTTTCTATGTATAAATAATTTCACCAGCACAACTGTTTAATCCCGTAACCTCTTCCCAAAAACAGCCAGTTTCCATTGTTGCATTTTAATTTTTTTCCTCCCCATCTTCTAAGAGCCATAACTTTTTTTATTTTTCTGTCCACATAGATGTAGGAGGACAAGTTTGATGTACTTTTGAATGATACCATTTATATTACCATTTAGTCTACCGGAAAACAAAATGTGCGGTGAAAACGCAAAAATTCTGACCTTGTTTTTATTACGAATTGTGTGGTAAAAATTACGGGCGCCAATGTGTGCATAGAATGATGTGCTCCCATGACGGCACTCTGTTAATTCTACTGTCAGAGTTTGACAGCAGCATTTAACAAGCTAACAGTCAAGGACAGTTCTCCACTGCATCTAAGACTGTTAGAGGCAGGTCCATTATTTACCTGGTATGGGTGAGCCCACTCCATACACCCTCTACCGACTTGCACCGCTGATGTCATGTCAACTTCCGGATTTCCTGGATTCATCCAGGCGTGGCCCAGTCACACGCACCCTTCTGACAGGGCTTTGGGGAGCATTTCACTGCATGTCACAGCCCAGTATCCAGCACATGCTTTCCCTCTTTCATCTGCTTTCATTGGCCACAAGCGCGTGCTGGATACTGAGCTGTGAGGTGCAGTGAAATGCCGCCCACAGTCACCTATGCGCCGCTCACAGGCACATATGGCAGCAGAAGGTATTTACAAAAATACTTAGTTAAAACCCCTTAACTACTGGTGCCGTATTAGTACGCATATTTGCGTACTGCCCGTTCAGTGAGGGCTGCTGCGCTGAGCCCTCACTGAACCGAGCACATGTCAGCTGATTATTACAGCTGACATGTGCCCGCAACAGCCCCGGGTGGAATCGCGATCCACCCGCGGCTGTTAACATGTTGAATGCCGCTGTCAATCTCCGACAGCGGCATTTAACGCGCGCTTCCGGGTAGCGCGTCATAAGGCCCGCCCACCGGCGACCCCGTCACGTGATCGCGTGTCACCGATGGGTGGGCATGACAACCCAGGGTCTGCAGCAGACGCCTGTGGTTGTCATGGACTTGTCGCTATGAGCGCCACCTAGTGGTCGGCGCTCATAGCACAGGACCATTTCTGCTGCATGCAGGGGACCTGCTCGTCCCCTGTATGTAGCAGAGGCCATCGGACAGTTGCTGCTTCTAGTCTCCTATGGAGACTATTGAAGCATGCAAAAAGTAAAAAAAAAAAGTTTTTAAAAATATTAAAAAATATATATATATATAAAAGTTTAAATCACCCCCCTTTCGCCCCATTCAAAATAAAATATAAAAAAAAAACCCTACATACACATATTTGGTATCGCCGCGTTCAGAATCGCCCGATCTATCAATATAAAAAAAGAATTAATCCAATCGGTAAACGGCGTAACGAGAAAAAAATTCTAAACGCCAGAATTACGTTTTTTGGTCGCCGCAAAATTGCAATAAAATGCTATAACGGGCGATCAAAACATCGGATCTACCCCAAATGTTATCAATAAAAACGACAGCCCGGTGCGCAAAAAATAAGCCATCAACCAGCTCCAGATCACGAAAAATGGAGACGCTACGGGTCTTAGAAAATGGCACTATTTTTTTTTTTTTTTTTTTACCAAATTTTGGAATTTTTTTTCACCACTTAAATATAAAAGAACCTATACATGTCTGGTGTCTATGAACTCGTAATGACCTGTAGAATAAGAAGGGCAGGTCAGTTTAGCATTAAGTGAACGTGGTAAAAAAAAAAAAAAAAAAAACAACTGTGGTATTGCACTTTTTTGCAATTTTACCGCACTTGGAATTTTTTTTCCCATTTTCCCGTACAGGATATGGTAAAGCTAGTAATGGCGTTGAAAAGTACAACTCGTCCCGCAAAAAATAAGCCCTCACATGGCCATATTGACCAAAAAATAAAAACGCTATGGCTCTGGGAACAAGGGGAGCAAAAACGAAAATGCAAAAACTGAAAATGCTCCGGGGCTTAAGGGGTTAAAAGATATAAATCGATGGAGGGATTATACAATGTAGTGGACCACTTCATTAACTATATCATAGCTATATCATAGCATAGTGCGCCAATATGGTTAAGCCAGAACTGCACAGCATGCAGCTCCCTTTTCCCTGTGCTGAGAATTATTCACATCTCATAGATGTGAATACATCTGAGCAACACTGCAGCACTGGGAGTTAGGGGGGTGCTCATCATCTCCGCGCCCCCAACGTACAGTGGAGCGATGAGGTTGCACACTGCTGACCTTGTGGCGCCCCTGCTCCGCATTAGTGCCACAGATCCTAGAGGGGTGCATGGACGGATTCCTCCACAAGAGGCCCTCACAGCATACATACACCTCCACCTTCCACCTCAGACCACCAGAGGGAGCCCGATAGGGATATAAATAGGGAAGGTGGAGCTAGGCAGTGAGTTCCTGCAGTAGATGAGCCGGAGAGAGGTCAGCTTGCAGTGGAGCTCAGTTTAGTCAGACTCAGTTGTAGCTCAGAATAGTGAGCTTAAGGCATGCCAACGCCATAAGAGCGGTGAAGCTCGGCAAGCTGCCGCTAGTGTGTAGCCTAGTAGGGCCCCGAGCGAGGCCGAAGGCTAGAGGAGTGGGTAGCATTGGGGGCAGAGGAGCTGTACAAGCTCACCCCAGAAAACATATACGGAACACCGGGTCCGCGTCTACAGGGCCGTATATCCCCCTGTAGAGACAACCGGAGACCCCTGGAAGACTTCAGGTCCCAGGATCACCCATGAGCTGATACGTACCAGAGCCAGGAGTCACGGAGGAACCGCAAGCTGGGAGCGTGTACTCCAAGAGAAGGCCCTACCACAAAGTCAGCCGGTGAAGGACAGAGACAAAGTTAGGCCTAGCTCCAGGCAGGTCAGAAACTTACTACACAAAGGCAAGAAACAGGAGGCCCTATACCCGCTCACTGGGGAGGATCCTGATATGCACCCTTCATCCTACAGTGCTCTGGAATGTGCCTGAACCTCCATCAGTAAAAGGTACTGAAGTGAACTGTGTGTTTGCTTATCCTTCTTCAGGCCCGGCTGGGTCACCCTGTCCTACATCCACGCTGCCCTGAGGCCTAGCTCCACCTGTGGGGAGCTATACCACACAAGCTGCCTTAACACCGGTCTCAGTGGGCTGCCGCAGCGCTGGTGATCCTCACCAGACACCACAGGTGGCGTCACAAACTTATATATTGTGGATTAGTACTCCGTGTGTTGTCGTTGTGACATGGCTGCTTTTATATGTTTTCAATAAAAGCTATATTTTAATGAAGCTCCTCTGGATACCTGCTGCTCTCCTTTTCCTTGCTCTATATTCCAAGTGATTGCCTGGAACCAAGGCTATTCCGCTGTCGGATCACCTCTAACACAGAGCCTCCAGCTGTCTACTAACGGGTGAGCTGATATTTTTTCCCTCTCCCTCTTCCCTGCTATTTTGCCAAGACTACTTATATATAATCATCCACCCTTTTAAAAGAGAGGCCCAGGGTACGGGCCCGGGAGCCGACCGCCGCGACATCCCCCAAAGCTAACAACGAGGCCCGGGCTCCGAGTACTCCCCATCCCCTTGGCGCGACGTTTCTCTTTCCTGGTGTCACGAACAGGATTCCGTGCCCACTGCAACGACGGAGTGTTGTGCCCGTTGCCACCGGGTACTGTGCGCCTTTAATCAAAAACGGTTTATTAAACTGTGGCGAAGATTGCCGCCATTGTTGGGCCGCCGAGCGGGAAGAAGGGCGTAACCGCGGGAAACTGAGAGGCGTACCTGCTAAAGCGCGCGAAGCCCCGGACACGCCCCACGCCTCGACGTGAAACCAGGAAGCGCCAGGTTCTGGAAGAAGCCGCGGTGAGCCCTCTGACATAGGACGCAAGCGACGCAAGGTCGTGAAGAAGACCGTCACCTGCGGAGCTGCGGCCTACTGGAAGAAAAGAAAAGAAGGTAGGCCACGGTTCACTAGGGGGGCGCCAGAATGTTCGAGGAACAGCACAATGCCGGAATACCGGTTAACTGCCCTGATGTTCAACCTGAGCTCGACGCCGAGCAGGCCGGAGCAGCCGCTCCACCAGCAGGGCCTGTAACCCCTGTCATACCCATGGCCCTACCGTATATCCCAGGAGTGAAGTGGCTCCCCCAGTACAGCGGCAAACCAGATACCCTGTCTGGATTTAAGCGGAAAATATGCGGTATACTGGACATGTACTCTATGACAGGCAAGCAAAGAGCCGCTGTTGTATTAGGACAATTGACTGGTGCTGCGTAGCGAGAAGTAGAGACCTGGTCGGCTGCAGACCAGGAGTCAGTGTCCACAATCTTTAAAAAGTTACAGACTGTCTTCGAGAATCGTACTGAGACAGACCTCCGGATGAGGTTCTACAACTGCTCTCAGCAACCGGAGGACAATGTTCGGGACTATGCCTGGCGTTTACAAGGGGCCCTGCGAGCTCTGAAACAGGTTAGTCCAACCAGCATCAATGATGAAAATAAAATGCTGAAAGAACAGTTTATCCGGGTACTGAGGTCCCAAGAGGAGAGCAGGACTGTGCGTTGGTGGTCCCCGGATCATCCAGATGCCACCTTTGACACCCTTAAGGACATGGCTATAAAAGGACTGCAGCCCCTGGAAACAACCGCCATCCAATGTTACCAGGGTGGGGCTACCCCAGTACCCGCAGCATCCACCTTTTACCCGGTGGCTGTTGAAGCTAAGGTGCAAGCAACGTCCCCTAATGAACTGGACAGCCTGCGCTCTGAAGTGCGTCAGTTGAGGAAAACCCTGACCACTGTGCTGAGTGCCCTGCAGCTGAGGACGGAGCCCGAGGAGGAAGGTAAGATCCTGTTAGCCGACAGCCCTGAGGATGTCCCCTGGATGCGAAGGAGGAGGACAACGCCACCCCCTGGCAGGGTCAGCGACCAACGCCGTCCACAGAGGGACCCCGTCTGCTACCGCTGCCACAAGACAGGTCACACCGTCCAGAGCTGCCCTTTCCATTTATGCCTCAAACAGACTCCCCCTTAACCTAGTCAGGGTTAAGGATGTGGCAGTAAAGGTGGGGAGAGTGGAGCTGAAGGACCAGGGACTAATTGTAGTAGAGACTAATCCTGATGATACCAATTTGTATATGGTACTTGGCACTAGTATTGTTGGTAACTGTTTGGGAGAAGTTGTGTTCTTGCTCCAACAGATAGCTGACACTGCCAGACAAGGGCAGAGGAGGGCGCTGCAGAAGGAGATCCGAGCCCTGATGTACCAGCAGCAAGTAAAGTTAACAGGTGGTGAAATTGGTAATGTGCGAGTAACAGACCCCATACCCATTGTAATTCCCCCAATGAGTGAAATGCTTATCTGGTGTAGAGCAGCAATAGGTCTTAAAGGACAGAGCTACCAGGCGGTAGTAGAACCCCTTAGCTCAGAGCACAGACCCACGCTCTTAGCTGCCAGAGGAGTGGTGGACGTACGCAATGGGAGGGTGCCCGTCCGTCTTCTCAACTATGGGGAAGATGAGGTCAGATTACCACGCTATGCCCCTGTTGCCAAGTTACATGCTGTAAATAACAACTCCATTCACACGGCGGAGTCCTTAACCTCACCTGACGAAGTGGAGGATAATGACCCTGCAACCCAGGTGGAGGATTGGTGTCAACAGCTCCATGTTGGGACAGACACCACTCCTGCCCATCAGAAGCAGGGTGTACACTGGATGGTTCAGGAATATGCGCAGGTATTCAGTAAGCACCCACTTGACTTTGGGAGGATTAAGGGGGTTCAACACCATATCACCACAGGTGACCATCCACCCATCAAAGAACGTTACAGGCCTATACCACCAGCACACTACCAAAAAGCTAAGGAGATGTTGCATGATATGAATAAGGCGGGGGCAGTAAGGGATAGTTGTAGTCCCTGGGCCGCTCCCCTAGTTTTAGTCAGGAAAAAGGACGGGAGCATGAGAATGTGTGTAGATTACAGACAAGTAAATCACATTACACATAAAGATGCATACCCTTTACCACGTATTGAGGAATCCCTGGCTGCCTTAAAGTCTGCAAATTACTTTTCCACCCTTGACCTCACTAGCGGGTACTGGCAAGTAGCTGTGGCTGAGGAGGATCGGGAGAAGACGGCCTTCACCACCCCGATGGGACTCTGCGAGTTCAACAGTATGCCGTTTGGACTCTGCAATGCCCCCGGAACGTTCCAGAGATTGATGGAGTGCTGCCTGGGACACTGCAACTTTGAGACTGTGTTACTATACCTGGATGACGTGATAGTGTACTCCAGGACGTATGAGGACCACTTGAAGCACCTGGAGGAGGAATTTGAGTCACTGTCCCGGTACGGGGTGAAGCTGAAGCCCTCAAAGTGCCACCTGCTCAAGAGAAAGGTACAGCACCTGGGGCACATTGTCAGTCCAGAGGGGGTAGCACCAGACCCAGAGAAGGTCACTGCCATCCAGAAGTGGCCGGAGCCGAAGGACCTCAAGGAGGTGCGTCAGTTCCTGGGACTAGTAGGATACTACCGTAGGTTTGTGAAGGACTATACTAAGAAAGCCGCCCCTCTGCAAGACCTCCTGGTAGGACAGTCCCCCAAAGGCAGAAATCCCCCATTCCACTGGGGTAAGGAGCAAGCCGAGTCATTTCAAGAGATGAAGGAGATCCTGACAGACAACGAGATCCTGGCCTACCCTGACTACAGCCAACCGTTCCTGCTGTATACTGATGCCAGCAACGAAGGACTGGGAGCTGTCCTAAGTCAGAAGCAGAATGGCCAAGAGAAAGTGATCGCATACGCAAGCAGGAAGCTCCGCCCGACCGAGAGGAACCCAGAGAACTATAGCAGCTTCAAGTTGGAGTTCCTGGCCTTGGTCTGGGCCATCACTGAGAGGTTCAAGCACTACCTAGCCTCTAGCAAGTTCACTGCCTACACTGACAACAACCCCTTGACCCACCTCAAAACAGCCAAGCTAGGAGCCAAGGAGCAGCGATGGATGGCTAGGCTGTCAAACTACCAATTCACAATTAAATACCAGGCGGGCCGCAAGAACGCCAATGCCGATAACCCTGTCCAGGATGCCTCACCAGTCAGACACAGAAGAAGAAGTGGATTACCTGGAGGAGATTGAGCTACCTGCCTTTCACCGGAATAGGATGATCCACGAGCAACGAGCCTCCAGGAGGCAGCGTGGGAAGACGTTAAACCCTTTGCCTCACCACAGCTGGAAAGAAAACCAGGACAGTGACCCGGTTGTCAGCCGTATTAAAGAGCTGATAACCCAAGACGGTTCCACCCTGGAGAAGGAAGCGTCTCTCCAAGCCAAGCAGCTGTGGAACGAGAGGAGCCGGCTGTTTATCTACCGTGAGAAGCTGTGCCGGAGGTACGTCAATCCAAAAACCCATGAGATGGTATGGCAGATAGTGGTCCCCAAGACAGACATCCAAATGGTGTTGGAGGCCTACCACGATCAGGCGGGGCACTTTGGCTGGAAGAAGCTAGAGACCCTGCTGAAGTGTCGATTCTACTGGGTAGGAATGCACAGCTCCATTGAGCGGTGGTGCTGAAACTGTGGACCCTGTAGCCTCAGAAGAAAAGACTACAGCAGCCAGAAATCACCCCTGCAACCCATCAAGACGACTCGCCCCCCTGGAGATTGTGGCCCTGGACCATGTCAAGCTGTCACCCAGCAGGTCAGGGTACTCCTATGCCCTGACCATGGTGGATCACTACTCCAGGTTCCTGGTGGTTGCCCCCGTCAAAGACCTGACGGCAGAGACAGCAGCAAAAATGTTCCAGGCGTGTTTCTGAAGACCCCATGGATACCCTGAGTAGGTGCTGACGGACCAAGGCCCGGCCTTTGAGGCTGAGTTGTTCAAAGATTTCTGCCATCTCTACGGGTGTAAGAAGATAAGAACTACACCGTACCACCCACAAACCAATGGTCTCTGTGAAAAGATGAACAACATCGTCATCGACCTCCTGAAGACCTTACCACTTGAGGAGAGGAATCAGTGGCAAGACCTACTACCTGACCTGGTAGATCTGTACAATCACATACCTGTAAGTTCCACCAATTGCACTCCAGCATATCTCATGCGGGCAAGACCAGGAAAGCTGCCCATGGACCTGGAGCTCGGTGTTGTAGAACCAGAAGCAGATGTGACCACTGAGGACTGGGACACGACCAGACAGGAGCAGTACAGAAGAGTACAAGCCTGTGTCGAACACAGTCTCACTCGGGTGAGGGACAAGCAGGAAGCCCACTACAACAAAAGTGCGCCAGCAGAACCCTTAATACCTGGTGAAGTAGTGTTAAAAAGGAAGAGAAGAAACCACAAACTTGATGACCAGTGGGAGAGAGAACCCTACACTGTGTTGAATTCAAGATTTGATAATAGGAAGACCTGCTTAATTAGTAGAGACGGAGGAAGAACGACTGCAACAGTATCCAGGGACCATCTGAAGTTGTGTCCAGGTCTGCTAAAGCCCCAAGAAGAAGTGCCTCTCACCGTACCGGAGGAGCCTAAAGAAGCAGTAATACACACTGACTTAGGCGATTTCCGGCAGATTGGCCCCAACTAGGAGGAGCAGTAATCATACCTGTAATCACCTTCTACCCACAGCAAGAAGAACCTGTAGGTGCCCCAGAAGAGCCTGCTCAAGAAGAGTCCCGGCTGGAGCAGAGCAAGAAGGCCCAGCTAATGGTATACTTGCCAGTCCCGCAGAGAGGCCAAGGCAGCCTAGCAGCCCCTCCACACCTAGTACTGACAGAATGGGAGGTAGTGCAAGTACTAGTGCCTCACGCATTCCAGTACCATGCAGGTCCATACGTACTACCAAAGGTCAGATCCCTGTCAGATACAGAGAGTAAGAAGGAAACTCTGACAAGTGTAGATAGTTACCCCTGAAGTATTGTATTGTATTATATTGTGTATTTTCATATATTTATTCATTAACTTGTGTTCTGCTTATAATGGACAACTTAAGTGAAACGGATACTTTACCTAATTACTTCTCATTACCCGTAAGGGTACCTAAGAACTTTGTGGCTGAGGACTATGTGCACTCCAAAAACTGCTTCTTGTAAATATTTGCACTCCCTGGAGTGCCCCCTAAGGTGACCTCACAAGGAAAACCTGTCTGGGTGTGGCTCTACCGGAGGTCCAACGCAGGATCTCCATGCCCTGCAGCCACCCCAGGGCCTACGTTGAGGGTTTGGGACAGGTCCTCAAGCCAACAAGTACTCTTCCCTGTGAGATGGACATCCTATCTGGGAACCTCACCGCAAGAGGTTCTGGGGTTACTTAGTAAATTGCATATATCTGTTTATGTTCATTTGCAACGTTCAAGTCGAAGTGCCTCCCAAAAAGGGAAGATTGTTATTGTTGTTGTTACAAAATGTACTTCAGCCCGGGAGTGCTGGGCTTTGCTAGGGGGGAATGTGGCGCCCCTGCTGCGCATTAGTGCCACAGATCCTAGAGGGGTGCATGGACGGATTGCTCCACAAGAGGCCCTCACAGCATACATACACCTCCACCTTCCACCTCAGACCACCAGAGGGAGCCCAATAGGGATATAAATAGGGAAGGTGGAGCTAGGCAGTGAGTTCCTGCAGTAGATGAGCCGGAGTGAGGTCAGCCTGTAGTGGAGCTCAGTTTAGTCAGAATCAGTTGTAGCTCAGAATAGTGAGCTTAAGGCGTGCCGACGCCATAAGAGCGGTGAAGCACGGCAAGCTGCCGCTAGTGTGTAGCCTAGTAGGGCCCCGAGCGAGGCCGAAGGCTAGAGGAGTGGGTAGCATTGGGGGCAGAGGAGCTGTACAAGCTCACCCCAGAAAACATATACCGGACACCGGGTCCGCGTCTATAGGGCCGTATATCCCCCTGTAGAGACAACCGGAGACCCCTGGAAGATTTCAGGTCCCAGGATCACCCATGAGCTGATACGTACCAGAGCCAGGAGTCACGGAGGCCCCGCAAGCTGGGAGCGTGTATTCCAAGAGAAGGCCCTACCACAAAGTCAGCCGGTGCAGGACAGAGACAAAGTTAGGCCTAGCTCCAGGCAGGTCAGAAACTTACTACACAAAGGCAAGAAACAGGAGGCCCTATACCCGCTCACTGGGGAGGATCCTGATATTCACCATTTACCCTACAGTGCTCCGGAATGTGCCTGTACTCCATCAGTAAAAGGTACTGAAGTGAACTGTGTGTTTGCCTATCCTTCTTCAGGCCCGGCTGGGACACCCTGTCCTACATCCACATTGCCCTGAGGCCTAGCTCCACCTGTGGGGAGCTATACCACCCAAGCTGCCTTAACACCGGCCTCAGTGGGCTGCCACAGCGCTGGCGATCCTCACCAGACACCACAGGTGGCGTCACGAACTTATATATAATCATCCACCCTTTTAAAAGAGAGGCCCAGGGTACAGGCCCGGGAGCCGACCGCCGCGACATCCCCCAAAGCTAACAACGAGGCCCGGGCTGCGTGTCCTCCCCATCCCCTGGGCGCGACAACCTCATCACTCTGCTCTGTGATCACAGTGCCGCAGAGGCGGCAAGGATGCATTGTGCTTGCATATTATGAGGCAGTGGGGAAAATTGTGAAAGGGAGCAGCGTGGGATTGGGTGGACCATATGGAGAAGTGTTGCAACAGTATGCAGAGGAGGGAACATAGGGGACAGTATGGAGGTGTGGGGAGACCATGTGGAGAAGTGGGAAACATTATGGAGTGATGGGGAGCCACATGGAAAAATGAGAGCGTGGAGAGGGCCATATGGAGAAGTGGGTGTCCAATATGAAGAAGTGGGGGGACAGTATGGATATAGGGGACAATATGGGGGAACAGCATGGAGAATTGGTAGCATCTGAGGACCATATGGAGAAGTGGGAGCGTGGGGGAACAGTATGGAGAAGTGGGGCACAATATGGAGAGGTGGGCGTGTTGGGGGACCTTATGGAAAAATGGGAGTGTGGGTGGACCATGTGGAGAAGTGAGTGTACAATATGAAGTGGGGGAACAGTATGGAGAATTGGGAGCGTAGGGGACAATATGGAGACATGGGGGTATAGGATGGAGAACTGGGAACGTATGGGGACCATATAGAGAAGTGGGAGTGTGAGAGGATTGTATGGAGAAGTAGGGGAACAGTATGTAGAGATGGGAGTGTGGGGGGACAGTATGGAGAGGTGAGAGCATGGGGGATAATATGGAGAAGTGGGGGAACAGTATGTAGAGATGGGAGAGAAGGGGGAAAGTATTGTGAAGTGAGATCTTTTGGGACAATATGGAGAAGTGGAGGCACAGGATGGAGAAGTTGGATTAATGTACAGACAGTGGATTTGGTAATGGATTCATGTGTGACATGCAGAAGTAGTACTGTTGCAGAGTGTGACATGCAGAAGTAGTGCTGTTGCTTTAAAAGCATTCAGCAAGTATTAGAAGTAACACAAATACAGGAGACAGAAAGTGTTGTGCTCCAGAAGCAGCCAGCAACTAGAGGGGTTAGCACAGTCACAGGAGAAGGGGAGTGTTTTAGAAGAGCCCTAAGGGGATTGTGGGGAAGTTGTTTACTGTCTGGTCAGAGCCAAAGAGAAAGGTGGCTTATGATCTGTATCTCACAGAAGGCAAGTGAAAAGGATTCAAGTCAGGAGTGAAGCTAAGCACTGGTCAGGTAGAGTTCCTGAACTGGCAGTGCAGAGTATTGTCAGGCAGAAAGATAAGGACTGGAAGAAATGGTGTCACAGGGATCATCTCCCTCAGCAAACCCTCCCCCCTCCTCCATCTCACTGTGCTGTAAGGAATGCTGTGTTCATTAATTTGTCTTTGCATTAGAACTGTGCTGTCCCGTACTACTGGGAAGACTGTGAACTCTTGTGCTGCTAAGGAAACTGCACTGTTTGTTACTGGAGCCTGTTGCTCATAAGACTTAACTTGCACTGGCTGTGCGGCTTCTTATTAAATGCTACTGTTCTACCTTTTATGAGGACTCTTGTCAAGTGTGTCTGGTCAGCAAGTGAAACAACCTACATGTCTGTGCCTGAGGGTCAATACCCTTGTGTGCCTGAGAGAAGCTGCAGCACATGGTCTATGGTCGCCCTGAGTAACGGTTCCCCCAGGATTCCAAAGAATTCATGTAACCTGTCACGCCCCTATCTGAACCTAGCGTGATCGTGGTCCTGATTGTGTACAAATGTAACAATCCATAATTGATCAGAGGTTGTCACCCGGCTGAGGCGGTCACCTTTCTGCCACTGGTTCCCTACTGTGGCTGTCACCCTGCTGCCAAAGTGGAAAAGGACTTATAGAGCCGAAGGTTATAGGGACTTTTATTTCATATGAGGGATGTTAATTTGAAGGCACAGTATTGTGTGAGCAGTATGCAGAGGAGGAAAAGTGTGGTTCTAATGCTGTATTCATCTACTGATGGTGGTTCTGTCACTGCATTCATTTACTAATAGTGGTTCTGCTGCTGCATTCGTGTACTGACTGTGGTTCTCATGCAGCATTCATGTACTGATGGTGGTTCTGTGTATAGTGGAGCTGTGGGCTTACCATACTGTGTATAGGGAAGCTGTGGGGCATTATATTGTGTATAGGGGAGCTAAGGGCCCATCATACTGTATATAGGGGAGCTGTGGGGACATCATACTCTGTATAAGGGAGCTGTGGGTCCACTATACTGTATATAGAGGAGCTGTATATTGGGAGACCCAGTGGATATTATTAAATGTTAAGTGGGCACTTAAGAAGAATTATTGTTATAGGGGTACTCAGAGTATTGTAACCATCAAAGGGGCAAAATGTGGACACTTTTCTAGGGCATTTACAAAGGACATTAATCTTTTCAAGGGAGCAATTTTACCACCATCTAGAGGGCACAAATGAAGCATTATTACTTTGTAAGGCTATGTGCCCACGTTGCATTTATGAAGCAGAAAATTTCTGCTGCATAAATGCAAGCCCTCTCCCGGAAAAACGCATGCGGAATTCCGCACGCGTTTATCGCGCATTTTTCGCGCGTTTATCACGCGTTTTCCACATGTGGAATTGCCTTGCGTTTTTTATGCATTGGACTAAGGCAATTCCGCTTGCGGAAACGCAAAATTAAATGACATGCTGCGGATTTTTGAACGCGGCATAAACGCTGCGGAAAAATCCGCAGCATGTGCATAGAACTTGCGGAATCCCATTGGGGAACATGAGGTGCGGATATACATGCGTTTTTCAAGCGTTTACGCTGCGGAAATTCCGCAGCATATACGCTTGAAAAATGCTACGTGGGCACACAGCCTAAGGGGCATAGTGGTGGCATTATATGTGGGGCAGTAAGAGGAGAGATGTTTTTGTACCACACAGCAGATGCAGTAATAGGGACACATACAGCAGCAGCGGCTCAGTATTGTGAGGATGAGGATTTTGTGAAGGTTGGGTATAGAAATGTGAGAAGTCAAATGTGTTTTTGTTGTAATGTCTGCAAATGAGTAGTGACTGGAAGAAGATGTCATGTCAGTCTGGGTCAGATGGAAAGGACGGGAAAATTAACTACTTCACCAGAAAGAATGTCAGCTGTAAGTTACTATATACTGTATAACTGTACTGTAATTACCTGTATGGTCTGCAGGTCTGGTGTCTATCACTATATGGTCACCATATGGCGGTAATATCAGTGTTAGTCTTTGTGTAGAGATTTATTCTCAGTAACAGCGCGGTCATCTGCTGGGCTTCCTCTATTCCCACGATCAGCATTCACCTACCGTAGTTGTACACGCAGTTACCTGGTTAGGGGCCCATTTAGATGTCCTACCCCCCCACCCTCCCCCGAGCTTAACCTCTAGCTATGCCTCTGCTCCAAGCACTTGCTGCAAAAAGACATACTGGTATATTGTGGTGCTTGGCAGGGTTAAGCAAGACCTTTTTACATGGGCTGATGATCTTCCAAACAGGCATTCAAAAGAACACTCAATAAAGATCATTGGTCTGTGTAAACATGACCGCAATCAGGTAATCACATCTTATATAGTTGAAAATTATATTTCTTGTCAGAAGTTTCAACATAATGTAAATTGATGGGGGGCAACAATCATATTAACAATTGTACTTTTCTACATAGAGTTTAAATCAGCATTAGTAAAAGAGCCTTTAGACTTTAGATTTTTGTTTTCCAAAAACAATGCCAACCTTATTCATGGTTGTGCCTGGTACTACAGCTCCTCCACTGTCAGATAAAGAAGACCTGTCACTTGCTCCAAAAAATTAGGATAATATTGCATAAAAAATCCATGCACGTCCTGATTCTGACAATTTTTGTCCGTTTTGTGCTGCGTCGTTTCATTGCAGAGATGTTCACATTTGATGTTTTTGGTGCTCGGTATGTGAAATCTCTGCTTGTAGTGCAGCAGGCCTTCTTCAGTCTTCTCTGGGGGCCTGTGCTTTCCCCACTGTCTTCCAGACGCTGCTCTGCAGTGTCTGAGACTGCTGGACTTTGAGATCAGCTCATGAGCTGTGACTGGTGGGGTCTGAGAGGGAGGAATGAAAGCGAACGCCCCCAAAGAAGACTTAAGAAACCCCAGTTACACTACAATCAGAGATTTCATATACTGCTTTCCAAAATCATCAAATGTGAATATCTCTGCATTGGAGTGATGCAGCGCAAAACTCTAAAGAGCGGCAGAATCTGGTGAGCTTAGGGATTTTTACAAGGTATTTAACTAAATTTTTTGCAGCAAGTGACAAATGCAATTACAGACACAAGTCAATGAACCCGGTAGACATTGTTTCTGGAAGAAAAGTAAATTAAATGAAAAGGACAAAATGAAGAAAAGACTATAAAATACTTTGGAGACTTAGAATTTGAGAATATTAAACAAGCAATACATTTCTCTGGGTTTGGTAACACACTCCATTTCACACCAGTGTTTTTCTTTCTACTGCAGGCCCAATGACTCATTAATATAATCAAATCCCTCATTGCCCTCAGCAAAAAAACAGCACAGGAACTTCACATGCATTTTGCTCTCAAACTGGTCTATCGGAGCTGTGAAAGTAGTTGGATAGATGTGTGATGAATCTTTAAATTAAATGGTGCTCATGTCCATTCATGCAATTCATACAGCATTTAACTGGTGAATGGCTCCTCATAAAGTAACATTCCTTGCACTTTGTGGTTGATCTTGGTAGGCTGCAAAATTGATTAACCGCCTATTACAGACACCACCAAAAGCCACTATGGTCCTGTGTTTCTATGTATATACCCTCTAGGAGAGGGATATCATTTCCTAAATAAAAAAACACATGCAAACGTGTTGCCCAAGGTGGACATCATTTCTTCTCGATCCATGGGCATATCCACATATAGTTCGAAGCATAATCATCAAACCCAATAATGAAGCTCAAACACACAGTTTTCACAGTTTGATGACTAGTATTTTTACATTTCTATTTTTTGCAGTGGATGGAGAAGATTGTCAAATTAATTCTGCATAATAGGGTACAATATAACTGAAGATTGGTCACGGAAGGACTCCATTTGTAAAGTCCACATGACTTTCTGAGATCTTAATTTCATATCTTCTACTTATAATTTGGGGCTTCTTCCTGAATCCTACAAAAGTATTTCTGACATCTGATCCTCAGGTCAAGACTTATGAAAGGTAAATGCAAACAGGGGAGAAATGCCAAGCAGTAGATGACCACCATTATCGTCTAGCATAGCTTTGTCTTGAATTCTTCTGTACTCACAAATCCTTGAAAATCCACTCCTCTAGTTTTAAGTTCACCATTCTGATTCCTACACAGTTGCTACCAAATTTATACATTGTAAGATAGCTAACACCCCCTCTGAAGACCCCTGTTATTTTAATGTATGCAAAATGTATTGTATTGCATGTTTTTATTCTCCAGGAGGCTGCAGTTCCTGTTAATCAGGGGTGACAGGGTTAACTGTAGGGCCGGCCCATAGTTGGGGAGGAGTATTAGGGACCTGTGTTAGTTCCTGGTTTGTAGTTAGTTGGTAGTGAACTAGAGAAGATATAGGACTCACAGCTGTATCCGGGTGTGTCCTAAAACTAGCTAGTATTGCAAAGAAGTAGCAAGTAGTGATGAGCGAACGTGCTCGCAACTGCTCGGTACTCGCCCGAGCATCATGGCGCTCGGCAAATATTTCCAGGTTGCTCGGGCGGGAAATCGGGCCCCCACCCTGCATGTTTGGCGCTCTTTAGAGAGCCAATGAACATGCAGGGATTGCTTGCCACGCACTGTAATGTCGTAGCCATGTTGGTTGTGGGCATTACAGTGATTGGCTGGCCGCACAGCGTCATCAGGTCTATATAAGACCTGGCGCCGCTATGCTCATCACAGTCTACCCCGGAATCAGACAGAGTAGGGAGAGATGCTGCTGAGTCAGGGAAAGATTTGCTTGTTTATAGTTAGTATAGGTATTCCACAACATACAGTATATATATCTATCTGAACTAACAGTCCTTCTGAGGACTAATCCAGCTGCATATTTTCAGTGGTGAAGGTGATAGCAGGAGTTAGGCAGGCAGTATATGTGGCAGACTGCAGTGCATGATACAGCACAAGAGGGTCCATAGCACGTTATTGCTGCTGCTGTTCTGACATATATTTGTAGACATAGACCCATATATAAGGGGCCAGGGCCAATCTTTTTTTTTTATCTTAGTCCTGATTATTTGCTTAAAAAGCAATCCAGAGTACACATTTTTTCTGCTCCATTTGCTTATTAGCACTGCAGAGTACAGCCAGATCTTTTCAATATTACGGCAATAAAAATCCAGAAATTTGAACTGAACGTGGAAAATATTGGCTTACATTTTCATTTTGTTGCAGTGTGTCAGTCAAGCTATTCACACTAAGTCTCTGAAAAGAATAGTATTACTAAACTACAGGCCTGCTATTTAAAACTGTGGTTCTCTGTCAGACGTATCTCACATATAACAGTGTTCCAAAATCAGCCATTTCTGCCTTCCATTTTATTGCAGTGTGTCAGTCAAGCTATTCACACTAGGTCTCTGTAAAGAATAGTATTAGTAAACTACAGGCCTGCTATTTAAAACCGTGGTTCTATGTCAGATGTATCTCATATATAACTGTGTTCCAAAATCAGCCATTTCTGCCTTACGTTTCGTTGCAGTGTGTCGGTCAAGCTATTCACACTGGTTCTCTGTGAAGAATAGTATTAATAAATTACAGGCTGTGACTATACAGAGTAAAATCTTAATTATGCCAGACATACTTTCTGATGGCAAGAGCAGGACACCTTTATTTTAAAGTCGATTCTTTAATCTGTGTTCTTCTTTAGTTGATTAACACAGATTATTATTTGTATAACCCTGAATGCTATCTGCTCTTTGATTCTGAAACAATGATGTGTTTTTACAAAAGCCCCTGTGATACAAACTATGTAAATAGATTAGCTAGAACAACGAATGTTTGCTAGATATGTTAAATAGCATTGTAGGGTGTTTGCCAGTCAATATTGGGGGAAGAGCTGTGGATACTCGAGCTCTGCACCATTACCTCTTACCTGTGCCTGATGACCTCACACAGATGTAAATATAAACAGGGATGTCTGTAGTGCTGGAGTCAGTCAGACTTGATACAGAGTCAAGCAGAGTCAGAAGGACCTTGGAAGGAGAATGGTAGACATACTTCAGGAAAGTAGATGGATTGCATGGCATCTAAAGAGACACAGATTTGTATTCTACATGATTCTAGTCTAAGGGTACCGGTCCTGTTTGGAAAGATTCAGATCTTCTCCATCAACCATCAGAGAGACATGGATACATTTTGGTGAGTCCAGGAGAGGAAGAAGAAGTCACCTGCTCCCATTGATATCTTGTTTTGGGGTTGCTAGGAGGGACCCACCGGTCGCCTAGAACCCATGGAGACATTTGGAGTTGCCAGGAGGGACCCACCGATCACCCCCCATGGAAACTCTCGGAGAGGCGAGATTTGGACCCTTGGGTCTCCTGGCCTTGTACGTTGATGGACTGCTAGCTTCCTAAGCTTGCCGGTACCTCTTCTCTGTGGGGGCCCGCCAGAAGTGGGGGGGGCCACTGGTTGAGGTAGTCGGCCCTGGAAGTCTCCAAAGTCGCAGCTGTTCGATCCCAGGCAGGCGGAGAAGGAAGGGTGAGACTGTGTAATGTTGTACCATCTTGGGCATTTGCTGGGACTGTTCTGTGTGTTTATTGTCCGCTTGGTGGTTCAGTAAAGTATTGCCACACTGTTTTACCCTCCCCCTGCATTGTCTGAATAACGGTACGCCTGCGGAAGACACCGGGTCTTCACATTTTGGTGGCAGCGGTGGGATACTACTCAGCTCAGGAGAGCTGGGGGAGCTGCAGGAGACTGGTGTTAGCACACACCGTCCAAAGGGCTCCACAACTAGGGAGGCATGTAGACCAACCCAGCAGTCCATAGGTGAGGCATACACAGTGGGTTTCGGATGCTACCATGTCCAACCCCACCAGCCCAGCCTTGGGAGAAAGACTGGAGAGAATATACAGCAGCAGCAAGACACAGCAACTACAGGAGCTATGCCAGCTTCATCGGATTGAATACCAGGCCACTAGTGATGGTCAAGCACTAAAATACTCGGGTGCTCGATGCTCGGGTCGAGCAAATTGGGATGCTTGGGTGCTCGACCCGAGCAACGAGCCCAATGTAAGTCTATGGGAAACTCGAGCATTTTTCAGACGGCTCCCCCCGGCGGTCTGCAGAGGCCTAAAAATTGCCCACATCGATGAGAACAGTGCTCAAATGACATGGGAACAGCATGGGGAAGACCCCTGGAAGCATTTCTGACTCCCAGGTCACTGCTGTCAACAATGTTGTCAGAGGTATTACACCACTTTTACGGACTATAAAACATACATAAACGAAAACAGAATGGATTTTACTGGGAAATATGTTAAGGAACATCCTTTCCAGGGTAATGACCTGTATATAAGGCAAAATAAATAACCAAAAACAAAAATACTCCTCCACACCTTGGGCTATGTTCACACGTAGCGCTTTTGATGCGTTTTTGCACTTTTGCATTGCTTTCAACCGTGACAAATGCATTCACCGGGAAATGTCATTTTAACATTTTACAACCTTATCTGGCCATGTGGTATGTGAGACATGATCAGACACATCCTGTTTCATTTATGAAGGAGGGACTCTGAAAGTCACAAAGCCTATTTTTACAGGGTCATCAGGCGGCCTTTACTATTGTTAAAGGTCAGCAGTCGGCCCTCACTATTCTTAGAGAGCCATGAGCCGTTTATGCTTTGTTGTTCCCATTACTAAAGATTGGGTTTCCTATACTGTTATTGGTTATGAAGTGAGTGGCAGGTCTGCCCAAAATTTGGATGCACCCCAATACCCCTTTGAAAATTTGAATGCACCCCAATACCCCTTTGAATAGACTTAAAAGAGGGCCTCCTGAAAACAATGTTCCCATTATTAGGAAGTGGGTCCCCCATTGTGTTTGCCTATGCAGTGAATGCAAGGGCTGCCAAAAATTTGGACCTACTCCAATGCCCCTTGGAAGAGACGTGGAGGTCAGAGGGCCTCCTGAAAACAATGTTCCCAATATTAGGAAGTGGGTCTCCCATAGTGTTTGCCTATGCAGTGAATGCAAGTCCTGCCAAAAATTGGGAGGCACTCCAATGCCCCTTGGAAGAGACGTAGAGGGCCTCATGAAAAAATGTTCCCATTATTAGGAAGTGGGTCTCCCATAATGTTGGCCTATGCAGTGAATGAAAGGGTTGCCAAAAATTAGGAGGCACTCCAATGCACCTTGGAAAAGACATGGAGGAGGGCCTCATAAAAAAAATCCCATTAGAAAGCAGCAGGTCTCCTATACTTGTAATGCCCATGCCCTAAGTGTATGGACTGACAAACATTTACCCCTGGGGGGTATACATGAACATATTGTATAAAAAAAATTTTTTACGGGCATCATTAACACCCTTTAAAAAAATTATGTGGGTGTTGCATCATGGACCACAGTCACCCTGGTGATATGGTGGTGCAGGATGAGGATGAGGATGAGGAGAAGGAGGACAAGAGGAAATATCCAAAATCAGGAAGCTCATACCCATGTGTGGGTGTGAAAAAGTGCATGGGAATAAACCAGTTCATTTCACGTGTCCAGCTTGGATACCCAATAATTATAAGGCACAGAGGAATCACGGAGGACGTTGATACTGTCGGCAAGGTACACCCTCAGCATCTTCCCAAAATTCTCCCAGAACTTTGACAGTGTTCCCCTGCCTATGCTGGATTGGAGTTGTGTCTCTCTCGGCTGTACTCCTTGGTTGTCCAACGAACTGTGACCTCTGCCAGCGTTTTCAGATGGGAATTTTTTTAATAGTTCCGCAACAAGGGCCTTCTGGTACAGCCCCATTTTTGTAGACCTGTCCACCTCAGGAATAAGAGATATAAAGTTCTCCTTGTAGCGTGGGTCTAGAAATGTCACCAACCAGTAATGACTGTCATCCAAAATTTTGAGAACGCAAGGGTCACGGGAAAGGCAGCGTAACATAAACTCAGCTATGCGTGCCAGACTGCTAACAGGCAAGACTTCCGTGTCCTCACCAAGAGGACGACTGACCATGCTCTCCTCCTCCTCTTCCCTGTCCTCAGACCATCCACGCTGAACAGACGGTATGACAATTGTGCAGGTTAGTACCGTCTATAGCGCATGAAACTAGCTCCTGTTCTTCCTCCTCCTCCTCATTATCACCCAATCCACATTGGGATGAGATGAGGCTGGTCTGTGTGTTATCACTCTGTATGGTTCCCTTCTCCATCTCATCATGCTCCGCCTGCAATGCATCCTCTTTGATTGTGAGCAAAGAGCATTTCAGAAGACAGAGAAGAGGGATGGTGACGCTAATTATGGCGCCATTGCCGCTCACCATCTTGGTGGAGTCCTCAAAGTTTTGGAGGATGGTACAATGTCTGACATCCATGTCTACTGCTAAAGTCTTATGTGTGCAGTCTGAACTGAATACCGATGGCCTTGTTTATACTGGTAGTCAACAACTGCCCTCTTCTGCTCACAAATCCTTCCCAACATCTGCAGTGTAGAGTTCCAATGCGTGGGGACATCACACACCAGTCAGAGTGCCGGAAGCTGCAAACGCTGCTGAAGCACGGCAAGGGCGGTGGAAGTTGGAGCTGACTTTCTAAAATGGGCACACAGGCGGCGTACTTTGACGAGCAGATCTGGCACCTCCGGGTAGCTTTTGAGAAACCGCTGAAACACAAGGTTAAGCACATGGGCCAGGCATGATACATGTGTGAGATCGCCTCGCCTCAGAGCCGCCTCCAGGTTCCGGCCATTGTCACACACGACCATGCCTGGCTGTAGGTTCAGTGGTGTCATATCTGCCTGCTGTTTCACAGCTGTCCACAACTCTTCAGCATTGTGCGGATTGTCACCTAAGCATATTAGCTTCAGCACAGCCTGTTGCCGCTTGGCCGAGGCAGTGCTGTAGTGCTTCCAGCTTGTGACTGATGTGGTCATTTCGGAGATGGAGGCTGAAGAGGAGGAGGAGGCTGAAGAGGAGGAGGTGCAGGAGCTGTAGAATGCAGGGGCAACCCTGGTTGACCTAGGGCCCGCAATCCTTGGCATCGGGAGGATGTGTTCCGTCCCAAGGTCTGACTGGGTCCCGGCTTCCACTATGTTAACCCAGGGTGCCATCAGCAAGATGTACCATCCCTGCCCATAAGCACTTGTCCACGTGTCCGTGGTTAGGTGGACTTTCCCTGTAACTGCATTGTTGAGGGCACAGCTAATGTTGTGGGACACGTGCTTGTGTAATGCGAGGAAGGCACACCGGGAGAAATAGTGACGGACCGAGTACCGAGGGACGGCCACCACCATCAGGTTGCGGAGAGCTTCCGTCTTCGAGCGCAAGCAGTCCAGAAATGTGGGAATTTAGTAGTGTGGCCTGTGGGGCATTGGCTGCATATTTGTGCTTGCGTTCCAAGGACTGGGGAATGGACAATTGAACGCTGCGCTGGGACAAGGACGTGCTTGCTGATGGTGCTAGTTGAGAGTGTGCAACCACAGGTGCAGGGCAGGAGGCATCTTCACATCCACTATGGACAGGGGATTGGCTTGCACGCACAACAGTGGAAGAAGCAGTGGTGTCACCCGCAGACACTGTTCCTGGATCCTGGGGTTTGGCCCACGAAGTCGGGTGCTTTGCTGCCATGTGCCTGATCATGCTGGTGGTGGTCAGGCTGGTAGTTTTTCTAACCCTGCTGATGCTGGCCTTGCAGGTGGTGCAAATAGCCTTTTTGAGGTTATCGTCAGAGTCTTTAAAAAACAACCAGACTCGGGAACACCTAACAGTTGTACTGGCAACGTCCGTCGTGTTGGTGTTATGGGGAACGGTTGCCTGCCTTCTGTCTGCGGCCAACACAGTGCTTCTTCCTGCTTGTTGGGGTGCTCTGCCGCCCTCCGCCTGTGTGCTGCTGTCCTGGCTCTGCATGTCCTCCTGCCAGGTTGGGTCAGTTACTATATCATCCACCACCTCGTCTTCCACTTCCGCACCCTGGTCCTCCTCCTGACTTTCTGGCAATTGTGTCTCATCATCATCCACCTCTTGTGACACTTTCCCAACGGTATGACCGTGTCTACTCATATATTTGGGCGCTACATGCGATCTCCTCTTGCCCCGCTTCAAGTGGACCAGACGAGAGGCCTGAATCTATAAATGGAAAAGTGAACAGCTCTTCAGAGTGTCCACATGTGGGATCAGTTGTCTCTGGGCACTCGGCATGGTGGGAGGAAGGAGGATCAGGGTGAGGAATATGCGGTCCAGACTCACGGCTACTGAGATTTGATCGTGTGGAAGACAGGTGGTGGCTAAGTGACTGGAAACATTATCTGCTATCCAACCAATAACCTTTTCACACTGTTCTGTGTTCAATAGTGGTGTTCTGCAGTCCACTATTAATTGGGACAGGAAGGTCGAGCGAGAAGATGTGGGTGTTTGATGTGGCACAATTTCAGCTTGCCCACGGCCTCGGCCTCTGTATGCACCATCACCATCACGTCCAGTTCCTGTCCCTTGCCACGTGCCTTGCCCATTTTAAATGGAGGACAATATCTTCTACGCTCACTACAAATGACTGAATTTGGAGCGAACTTATATGTGATCCGTGTGATGGACAAACCACAGTTTTAAATAGCTGGCCTGTAGGTAACTATTTTTACCAGCACCGACCTCATACCAATAAGTTCACTGACACACTGCAACAAAATTTAAATGGAGGCCAGAAATGGCAATATTTTCAGCGCAATTATATATGAACTGTGTGATGGACAAACAGCTGGCCTGTAGGTAACTATTTTTAACAGCAAATCGGTGTCAATAACTTCACTGACACACTGAAACAAAATTTTAATGGAGGCCAGAAATGGCAATATTTTCAGCGCAATTATATGTGATCTGTGTGATGGACAAACCACAGTTTTAAATAGCTGGCCTGTAGGTAACTATTTTTAACAGTAAACCAGTGTCAATAACTTCACGGACACACTGAAACAAAATTTTAATGGAGGCCAGAAATGGCAATTTTTTCAGCGCAATTATATGTGAAAAGTGTAACGGACAAACCACAGTTTTAAATAGTAGCTGGCCTGTAGGAAACTATTTTTAACAGCGCCGACCTTGTGTCAATCAGTTCACTGACACACTGCAACAAAATTTTAATGGAGGCCAGAAATGGCAATATTTTCAGCGCAATTATATGTGATCCGTGTCACGGACTAACCACAGCTTTAAATAACTGGCCTGTAGGTAACTATTTTTAACAGCAAACTGGTGTCAATAGCTTCACTGACACACTGCAACAAAATTTCAATGGAGGCCAGAAATGGCAATATTTTCAGTGCAATTATATGTGATCCGTGTGACGGACATACCGCAGTTTTAAGTAGCTGGGTTTTTAGCGCTGTAATATGGAAAGGACCTGGCTGTATTCTGCAGTGCCAAAAAGCAAATGGCGCAGAAAAATGGTGTTCTCTGGATTGCTTTTTAAGCAAATAATCAGGATTAAGATAAAAAAAAAAGAATTATTCCTGGACATTTTGGTGAGTCCAGGAGAGGACGAAGAAGTCACCTGGCCCCATGGATATGTTGTTTTGGGGCTGCTAGGAGGGACCCACCGGTCGCCTAGAACCCATGGAGACATTTGGAGTTGCCAGGAGGGACCCACCAGTCACCTGGCTCCATGGAAACTCCCGGAGAGGCCAGACTTGGACCCTTGGGTCTCCTGGCCTTGTACCTCGATGGACTGCTAGCTTTCAAAGCTTGTCTCTACCTCCTCACTGGTTGAGGTAGTCGACCCTGGAAGTCTCCAAAGTCATGGCTATTCGATCCCAGGCGGGTGGAGAAGGAAGGGTGAGACTGTGTAATGTTGTAATATCTTGGGCATTTGCTGGGACTGTTCTGTGTGTTTATTGTCCGCTTTGTGGTTCAATAAAGTATTGCCACGCTGATTTACCCTCACCCTCTGTTGTCAAAGTAGGGTTATGTGACGCCTCTACTTCGGAAAAGCCCCTTTAGTTTACCCTGGGTCTTGGGGGACTCGGAGTCGGGTCCTGTGGTGGAGAGATGGGATGCAGCCGTGGCCCGGACCCGACCCGTGCTCAGGGCCATCACATTAAAAAGGAGATGGTGCGGGCTTATCCGGGTTGAGTGGCTGATTAACAACTACGCCACCTATGGTGCCTGGTGAGGGGCCACCAGCGCCGCTGCAGTCCACTGAGACGTGGTGTTATGGCGGTCAAAGTTATTACTACTCCCCACAGGTGGAGCAAGGCCTCAGGGCAGAGGGACAGGATGGAGGGGGTAGTAGTAGAGGAGTACGGGCTCCGCGTCCCGCGGTATGGCGCAGAAATAACAGTCCGGAGGCCATAGGGGTGAACTTCCAAGGCTTTACTCACATAGTTGGCATGAGGAAGGTGACTCCCTGCTCCCCGCATGTCCTGCGGTCACCAGGGACGGGGGTCCAACAACCTCCGAGTAAGTCCAGCATTCAGTCGGGACCCTACACCAGAGTGTTCCTGAACTACAGACCGAATCCTTTCCTGTCCGTGTGTGTGCGAATAGGCCAGGTCTCCCTCTGAGCTCCTCTCAGAACAAGGGCATGGGTGGCAGCTCCGCTCCGTCCAATACCCGGTGGGATCCTCAGGGCCTAACCGGGCTTCCCTGACCTGGACGTGAAGTAGCAAGATCAGGTGTCGGGGGCCGGTACCTCTTTTTGCAGCCGGACTCCCTCTGACTTGATCAGCATAAAGAGGACAGGTGGCGCACACCGCTCCGTCTGCATCCTCCCTGGGATCCATTTGCTATGGGGCTACACTCTTGAGCTCCGGGCCTTCTTGATTATGGTCCTTGACCGGGCTGAGACACTCATTATCTGCAGCCTGCCCCTCGACCCCAAGGCTAAGGTACGAGGGCCGTGTCTCCGTCCTCTGCAGGTCCACACAGGATCCACTCTCAGGGAGGGTGATCACATTACAAGAACAAGAACCAAGAGCCAAGATGGCAATCTATTAAATATGAAATTTGAAGTGTAACTAACTTGTAAGTCCTCCACCCTCACCCACTAACTGGTTCCCCTAACTCTTGGTTCCCCAGTCTCCCTGTAACCAGGAGGGCAGCACCTAGTGCATACTAGCCCCCTCTGGTGGAGAAATGTGGTGTTGGATGTAAAGGTTGGGTCACGACTATCACACTGTTCTTACCTCAGAGGAGGAACACTACACTCCATTAAAGAAGTGCAGCATCCCTGTGGCGATCGAACCCTTAGGGGCGCCACAGTTACACCCACAGAAAACCCAGGGTCTTCACACAGGCCTGCTATTTAAAACCGTGGTTTTCTGCCAGACGTATCTCAAATATAACTGTGTTCTAAAATCAGCCATTTCTGCCTTCCATTTCATTGCAGTGTGTCGGTCAAGCTATTTACACTAGGTCTCTGTGAAGAATAGTATTAGTAAATTACAGGCCTGCTATTTAAAACCGTGGTTCTCTGTCAGACATATCACATATAACTGAGGTTCAAATCCAGCCATTTGTAGTGAACGTGGAAAATATTGTCCTCCATTTATAGATTGTAGCAGTGTGTCAGTGTACACCATTTTACAGCTCCATATGCTTGCTCGCAGAATATAGCCAGATTTTTTTAGTTTTATTCATATTACTGTATTGTGGAAGCAGAGGAACTTTTTTCAATGATCAAACGCACATGATCCATATGACTGCCGTAATAATACAGAAATTTTGTGAAGCATGCCAAATATTCCACTCCATTTAAAGTCAGCCACCTGTGTTTTGTTGAACCAATTGACACTAGGTCGCTGACAAATACCATACTATTAGGCGACTGCCTGAAACCGTGACTATCAGACGTTATCCCATATGACAGGGGCAATTGCGAGTCATTAGACTGCCCGAAATTAACCTTGTCCATTCCTAACCATTCACCCGTATCTTAATAATTCTAACAAAATACAAAACACTTATTGGATTTTAAATGGCCACAGAAGCCGTTTATTAACATTTAATAAAACAGAAAACAATAAACCAAAGAAGGGGGTGGTCCTCGAAGCCCCAAAAACTTGATAGACAAAAACCATTCCACATATTCCCATTTTGTCCTCTCCCAGCTCATAATTTGCCTGCTAAGCACCAGCTCAGAGACAGAGTAACCTGTCCATAGTGCCCAACTATAAGCCTCAGGCCCGTGAAATCCCTCCCTCGGGATATTAAGGCTCCTTTCCACTCAAATCTATTAGGGGGAGTCCAGAACCTCGTGAGATTCCCCCCCCCCCAGTGTACCGCCATTATCCAGGACCGCCAACTTCGAAGACCTCCCCCCCATGCCACATTGCTATGTCAAGTAAACTTAAAACAGTAAGTTGTAGCGTCGGCGCCTCTGCCTCCTGCCGGGCAGAGACGCCGGTCCCCTCACCGCCGCGGTCCCGGTCCGACGTCTTCCAGCTCCCCTGCTGCTTCTCCCAGGGTGCGCGTGTGGCGCCCCTGAGGGTTCGACCGCCACAGGAATGCTGCACTTCTTCAATGGAATGTGGTGTTCCTCCTCTGAGGTAAGGCCGGTGTGATGGTAGTGACCTAACCTTTTGCATCCAACACCACATTTCCACCAGAGGGAGCTAGTATGCACTAGGTGCTGCTCCCCTGGTTACAGGGAGACTGGGGAACACAAAGTAATAGGAACCAGTTAGTGGGTGTGGGTGGAGGAACAACTAGTTGGTTACACTTCAAATCTAGTACTTAATAGAATGCCATCTTTGATCTTGGTTCTTCTCTGGTCTATTGGTCGTTTTCTGTCTGGTGGTCGTACTGTGCTGTCAACTACTGTGTGTAATGTGACCTCCCTCCGGGAGCGCAGATCCTGTGTGGGCCTGCACCGGTAAGGGACACAGCCCTCGTACCCTGGCCTTGGGATGAGAGGTAGGTTGCAGACAAGGAATGTCTCAACCCGGCCGAGGACCAGGATCAAGAAGGCCCGGGAGCTTTAGAGTGTGGCTCCCTAGCAAATGGGTCCCGGGGAGGATGCAGACGGAGCGGAGCACGCCACCTGTCCTCGCCTACCTGATCTATTCAGAGGGATTCCGGCTGCAAGAGGGGTACCGGCCCCCGACACCCGACCTTGTACTCTACGTCCAGGACGGGAAAGCCCGGTTAGGCCCTGAGGATCCCACCGGGCGTCGGATGGAGAGGAATTCCCACCCGACCCCTACACCTGAGAGGAGCTCAGAGGGAGACCCGGCCTATCTACACACGCACAGATGGGAAAGGATGAAATCTGTAGTGCAGGAACACTCTGGTGAAAGGTCGCTACCGAACACTGGACTTCCTCGGAGGTAGTCGGACCCCCGTCCCTGGTGGCCGCAGGACTCCGCGAGGAGCAGGGAGTCGCCTTCCCGGTAACATCTCTGAGTGAGTAAAGCCTTGGAAGTTCACCCCTATGGCCTCCGGACTGTTCATTATGCGCCATGCCATGCGACGCGGTGCCCGTACTCCCCGCACTACTGCTACCCCCATTCGTCCTGTTTGACTGCCCTGAGGCCTTGCTCCGCCTGTGGGGAGCAGTAATAATTTTAGCCGCCATGACATCGGGCCACAGCGGACTGCTAGCGCCGCTGGTGACCCTTCACCAGACATCACAGGTGGCGTAGTCGTTAATCAGCCACTCAACCCGGACAAGCCCACACCATCTCTTTCTAATGTGACGGCCCTGAGCACGGGTCGGGCCCAGGCCACGGCTGCATCCCATCTCTCCAACAGGGTCCGACACCGAGTCCCCCAACACCCAGGGTAAAACACGGGCTTTCTGAGTAGAGGCGTCACAACCTGGCGTAGTCGGTAGGATATCGTGCCCGCAGCAACGGAGAAATGTGCCCATTGCTATCGGATACTGTGTGCCTTACACCTTGAACTGTTGTTTTACACTTAAAATGGCGCCCGCCCAAGAAGAACAGGCGCCATAATGCTGTGAAAAGACTGTCTTTGAATGCCTCCCATCGTGGGCTGGGCTCCTGCTTGGCACCAAAAATGTTGACTCCCCCTTCCATCAGAGACTGTCCGCGGGGTAATGCCCGTCAAACCGGATGGGTTGAACGAAGGCGGGCCTGTCAGCATTCCACCCAGGAACCACCCCAAAAGAGGAGGAAGAAGAAAAGCAACAAGGTGCGGCCATGGGAGTCGGAGCTTGGCAGTCAACGGAGGCAGACATGGATGCCTCTGGGGAACAAGACCATGCGTCTACTGAACCCGGTTCAGGCCCTTCACCCGGCAGAGAGCAAGGCGGCAGCGTGTTGACCCTGGGAGATGTTGCATTTCTCCAGCAAGAAGCTCCGGAACTCCTAAGAAGGCAGAGAGAGGCCCAGGAGGCGGCGACGGCTGCGTGGCGGGAGGAGATGCTGCTGCGTATCCGGGACCGCCGCCAAGTAGTTGAGGTCCCAGGACAAGTCGACTCGGTGACAGAGGTCGAGGGTGACCTCGCGGCGGGTGAGTGTGCAACCCCTGCCCTGGCTGCAGAGCCTACCGTGACTATCCTGGACCTCATGTCGGAGTACTTAGTTCCCCACGCGGTCTCCTGGGAGCAAGCGTTAGCTCCAGAGCTGCAATCGGCAGCCATCGGTGGAGACCTGCGATGCCGCCCAAATCCTGAGTCGGAGGTGCCTGAAGCTGCGGAGGAAACTACCGGCTCCAACCCGGACTGGTCCGCGTCTACAGAGAACTCGCAGCAACCCATTCTTACCCCGCTACCCGCACCAGCAGTAACCTGGCCCGAGGCTGAGGAGTGGGCCTGGGAAAACCAGTGGGTGACCTAATGGGCTTCCCTCGGGAGACCCAGGCTGAAGCGCGAAGGAGTAGCCAGTGGTGCAGCGATCAGATATTCCAGCTCGCATGGGAGCAGCGTCGGCGGGAGCAGCGCTGCGAGCGCCTCGAGGTCAGGACCAAAGCTGCAAAGACTCGGGCACGACAGGAAGAGGCCACCCGTCCCAGTCCCCGGTACGAAGGCCGAGTCGTCCGCTTTCATCATGAGGCGGGATGGGGGTTCATCCGGTGTCCCCAGTTCCAGGACGATGTGTTCGTCAGCCGGTGGGACGTCGAGCCGCGCCTCAAGAAGGGACACCCGGTCGGAACCTCCTCCCGGGCGACACAGTGACTTTCTCTCGCCCCCAGGGAGAGCGTGGGTGGACGCCCTGGACATCCACAAAGTGTCTGGGAGCGACGCCACCCCGCCCTCAGCCTCAGGTGACCGGCTAGCCTCCGTCGGGAGGAATGAGCCTTTTCCAAGAAGAGAGCCCGAGGTCTAAAGCAGCCCCCGGCTGCTGCTGTTGTTAAAGTTTTAAGTTCAATGCTGCTATTTTATGTTTTCCCCCTGTTTACAGAGACTTTGGTCCCTGCGGACTATGGCAGGCGGCGGACTGCGTTTGTATATAGTTATGCATCTATTTAGGTGCTTCCTATTGGTTTTATGTAAAACCGTGCCTCTTCTTCTACCTCAGACCTCAGAAGCAAAACCTGTCTAGAGTGGCTTTTGTGGAGGTCCAATCCCGGATCTTCATGCCCTGCAGCCACCCCAGGGCCCACGTAGAGGGTTTAGGGCAGGTTCCTCTTGCTACTGAACTGACCGTCGCCACTTCTAACAAGTCTGCTGCCATTGTCAAAAGTCTCTTGTCCTAATTTATGTTTATACTTTTATAATTTTGCACTTTTACACTTTTATACCTTGTTATGAAACGTTTAAGAAATGTGCCTCCCATAAAGGGATGATAGTTTTGTTATTATAAAAAGAAAATTTCCTGGGTATTACTTCCTTTGCAGCCCGCGGATGTGCTGTGTTTTACCAGGGAGGAATGTGGCGCCCCTGAGGGTTCGACCGCCACAGGAATGCTGCACTTCTTCAATGGAATGTGGTGTTCCTCCTCTGAGGTAAGGCCGGTGTGATGGTAGTGACCTAACCTTTTGCATCCAACACATTTCCACCAGAGGGAGCTAGTATGCACTAGGTGCTGCTCCCCTGGTTACAGGGAGACTGGGGAACACAAAGTAGTAGGAACCAGTTAGTGGGTGTGGGTGGAGGAACAACTAGTTGGTTACACTTCAAATCTAGTACTTAATAGAATGCCATCTTTGATCTTGGTTCTTCTCTGGTCTATTGGTCGTTTTCTGTCTAGTGGTCGTACTGTGCTGTCAACTACTGTGTGTAATGTGACCTCCCTCCGGGAGCGCAGATCCTGTGTGGGCCTGCACCGGTAAGGGACACAGCCCTCGTACCCTGGCCTTGGGACGAGAGGTAGGTTGCAGACAAGGAATGTCTCAACCCGGCCGAGGACCAGGATCAAGAAGGCCCGGGAGCTTTAGAGTGTGGCTCCCTAGCAAATGGGTCCCGGGGAGGATGCAGACGGAGCGGAGCATGCCACCTGTCCTCGCCTACCTGATCTATTCAGAGGGATTCCAGCTGCAAGAGGGGTACCGGCCCCCGACACCCGACCTTGTACTCTACGTCCAGGACGGGAAAGCCCGGTTAGGCCCTGAGGATCTCACCGGGCGTCGGATGGAGAGGAATTGCTACCCGACCCCTACACCTGAGAGGAGCTCAGAGGGAGACCCGGCCTATCTACACACGCACAGACGGGAAAGGGTGAAATCTGTAGTGCAGGAACACTCTGGTGATAGGTCGCTACCGAACACTGGACTTCCTCGGAGGTAGTCGGACCCCCGTCCCTGGTGGCCGCAGGACTCCGCGAGGAGCAGGGAGTCGCCTTCCCGGTAACATCTCTGAGTGAGTAAAGCCTTGGAAGTTCACCCCTATGGCCTCCGGACTGTTCATTACGCGCCATGCCATGCGACGCGGTGCCCGTACTCCCCGCACTACTGCTACCCCCATTCGTCCTGTTTGACTGCCCTGAGGCCTTGCTCCGCCTGTGGGGAGCAGTAATAACTTTAGCCGCCATGACATCGGGCCTCAGCGGACTGCTAGCGGCGCTGGTGACCCTTCACCAGACACCACAGGTGGCGTAGTCGTTAATCAGCCACTCAGCCCGGACAAGCCCACACCATCTCTTTCTAATGTGACAGCCCTGAGCACGGGTCGGGCCCGGGCCATGGCTGCATCCCATCTCTCCAACAGGGTCCGACACCGAGTCCCCCAACACCCAGGGTAAAACACGGGCTTTCTGAGTAGAGGCGTCACACGCGCACCACGCGCAGTTTCCCGGGCACTGTACTTAGGCCACGCGCTCCCTCCCTCTTAAAGGGGCCGCGCGCCGTCCTAAAGAGTCCCCGGCCAATGTCCAGAGAACTACTCCTATATTTAGCACCTCCTCCAAAATGGAGGTGCCTGTGCAAGGTTGTTGTTTGTGTGCTAACACTCTCCTCAGCCCTCAGGTTCCAGTGCCCGCCAGTCTGTCTATCAGCCGTGCCCGCCAGCCTGTCTATCAGCCGTGCCCGCCTGCCTGTCTACCTGCCGTGCCCGACTGCTTGCCTACCTGCATCAGCTGCCTGTCTACCAGCCGTGCTCATCTGCTGTGCCTGTCAGCTTCAGCCATCTGACCCGTGGGAGTCGCCTGCTCTCACACAAGGTCGGTCCCAGAGTGGCACCTAGTTCACCTTCCCGGTCCCTCCTTGGTTCACGGAGTCGACTAAGCCACCGTGTGGCCAGGGTCGGTCCGGGTAGGCACTTAGTCATGCCCCTCTGGTCCCTCCTTGCATCACAGCACAGAGGTTCCACCACCCGGACCCGTAACATAAGTTCTCAGGATCAAACAAAAAACCCACTCAAAATCCACTAAAATGTACTATTAGGGTTAACCTTTTCACCAAATGTATTCAGAATAAAGGGAGGGTGAGTGGGAGATCTGATCTGGGTCAGTGGCAGTCTCTAATGGTGGCCAACTATCACGTGACCCCACTATTTAAGAGGTCACCCCCCCCTTTGGCTCCCTCCTCCCCTTGTTTTACCCACAGCCAACCCCTTAACATCCATTAACCCCCCATAATCCATAACCTTACCACATCCTGACCCCATCCTCTATTCCTGCCATAACCCTGTCATGCCGGCCTCCCCTCAGACCAGGGGCCCAGTACGGCCTCATCTTGACTGCCCTAATAATCCATCAATTATTGTGAGCGTGTCAAATATTACACTCCATTTTAAAGTATTACAGTTGTGGGTTCAAACCTATTCACAGTTGGCTGCTGACAAATAGCATATTTGTGAACAATGTTGTCAGAGTAATACGCCACTTTTGCGGACTGACAAAAAAAAAACATACAAAAAAACAAGCTAAAATGAAAAACGTTAAGAAACATTCTTTCCAGGGTAATGACTTGTACATAAGGCCAAAGAAATTTAAAAAAAATTAGCGACTGTGGAAGACATTTATGCGACCAGAATGAACACTTATCTGTAGCTGGTGATGATATCACCTAGCAGCACCTTTCCCTATTGTAAATTCATCTAACAGCTTTATCAATAGGAAATAGAATAGATTTGAAATTTTTTTTTGGCACCAGCACTACGCAGTATACCTGGCTGGATCGATGTAATACGCTATCCATACTGCGATACCTCACCCGTAAAAGAATTTCAGATAAGACTGTTAATATTCTAGAATATAGAATCTATTTGAATTGTCCTTCCCATTATTAAGGAGTGTGTCTCCTATACTGTTACTGCATATGCAGCAATTTCTGCCAAAAATTAGGACGAACTCCAATACACATTTGAAGAGAAGTAAAAAATAAATAAATAAATAAAATCACAGTAGGATCTTTTTAGTATAAAAACCAGATTCGCCAATGTAACCTCAATATAATCACATTGTTCAGTTCCTGCATGTCCTTCTCCTCCTGTTCGGCCTCCATCTCCGAAATGACCATGTGAAGGTTTCACCAATTTAAGATACACTAGGTAACTGCTCTCCTCCAAATTAAAGATGTCCGAGTGCATGTGTGTCATCCCAGGCCTGGATGCCACAAACTTGTAAGGCTGTGTCTGAGAGCAGGAGGGAGGTTCTCTGGTCATGGACCATTTGCATGCAGCACCTCCTGTCCCAGGCCAGTAGGGGGAGCAGGCTTCCCCTATAAAAACTGGTACTGAGGGCAGGGTTAGAGAGACCAGGACCCACTTCTGAAGCATCCAGAAGGGTTCCCAGAGGAAAGGGACAGGTCAGCTGCAGCTGACGAGTCCAGGAGGAAAAGGAGGAACAGAAAGCCAGGGACAGAGGCGACGAGAGCCGGTTCTGGCTGAGAGAGAACTACACAACCGGACACTGGGGTCCGAGGCTGTCAGGGTTGCTAGCCCTGCAGCAGATAACCAACCCGCAAGGGATTTCAGGTCCCTTGGCCAAGAAGCCTGGAGGCTCCGCCACACAGAGGGACCGGTACAGCACGGAGAAGCTACAGGTACCCAAGGCCCGAGTCGCAAGCCATACAGGCGTAGTACACGGCATGCTCAGGGACGTGGGCTATCATACCACTAAAGGGGGAGATAGTCAGCAAGGGCAGAGAGAGAACGGTAGGCCTACCCACTCACCCTGGCCAGTGGAGCTCACCCGAATGCCCTCAGACACCCAGGTCCATTCCTACCCTGTACTCCTGGAGGGTCTGTGATAAGTTCTGCAGTAAAAGACCCTGGACTGCATTATTGGACTCTGTGTGGTTACTGCTGCGCCTGCACCATCACCCCCAGCATCCTATTACACTGACCTGAGGCTACACTCCTCCCGTGGGAAGTTGTACTATTCCCCGCTGCATCCCCAACACCAGCCTCAGCGATCTGCCTTGCAGCGGCGGTCCTCCCTGACCGCAATCCACGGGAGGCGTAGTCGAACATTACCTAAAACATATGAAAGACTGCCACTGGTCTGACCACCCTGAGCCACGGGACCGAGTCGCCACTACTACTCCCAGCATTGCCCTGAAGCCCGGTCCCGAGTGCCCCACGGCCCAGGGGGCGAGTCAGCTTTAGCGTAGTCGGCAGGATTGTGACCCTCCCGCCACAAACGGGTATTGCGTGCCTGAAAAAGACTGTACACGTACCTTAAAAAGAAGTTTCCTGCCATCCGGAGCCGTTTCCCGCCGTTTTCAGACGTCTCCCGCCATCTTCAGCAGTTTCCCGCCATCTTCAGCTGTTTTCCTGCCATCTTCAGCCGTTTTCCCGCCATCTTCAGCAGTTTCCCGCCATCTTCAGCCGTTTTCCCGCCATCTTCAGCCGTTTTCCCGCCATCGGACGCCATCTTCAGGACGCCGCGTGGGAAGAAGAGGGGCGTGGACGTCCAAACCGCGCGAGACCCGAAGCTCCGCCCTACTCTCCGACGCTGCGCAAGGTCCTGGAAGGGAGAGAGAGCGACGCTGACGTCACCAGGACTCGACGCAAGGTCCTCACACGGAGCAGCACCAGCGGAGCCGCAGCCTACAGAAGAGGATTGTCGGAAGGTAGGCCACGCTTAACTAGGGGGGAGGAAGATGACGGACGCGGAGGGGCCCTCTACAACCGGCGGGGCTGCAGCGGCGGTGATGCTGTTCTCTATGCCCTACATCCCCGGAGCAGCCTGTAATGCAAGTACATGCTCGGATTCGTTCCTATTGAAAACCATCCCGAAACATTATTATGAAGTTCATCAAAGCAATCCCAAGGGCACGGTGGTATGCGGTATCGATCACATATCTCTCGGAATTAGAGGAGGTAATCTAAAGCAAAAGCTACTGCAGAGGGAAACACGATGGATAATAATATTGGATACAATAGCCCCTAGAGGACTTAACGAAAGCGTGAGTTTCAAGCCCTTCTTAGTCTAAAGAGTTCAAATATTTTTATTTTAACAGTGGGTTTTGGTATAAAACTGTACATACTAGTCTATGTTTTTTAACTGCATTGTCTTCTTCATCATAGACCTTATGATTCATCTGATGTTATCCGGCCTCAAAGACGATGGGAATATGCCGATCTACAACATCTAATACTAATATCGTTATACAAGAATCTACTGTACTGCTATTGGCTCCTGGTGACGCGCCCCTGGGCCTGTGTCGCGCTGCGTTGCGCACGCGGGAGCTTACCCGGAGCCGGATCTCTTTAGGGTTGTAGTCTCGTGGCGGTGATCCGGTCCGTGCCCAGGGAGTCAGACTAAGTGGCGGTCTATGGCAGTAGATGTTAACTTGATCGACTACGCCACCCGTTGAGTGCGGCTTTGAAGCCGCCGCTGCAGAACAGTCCACTGAGGCCAGGTGTATGAGAATGTGCAGCGTGGTGGTATAACCCCCAACGGGAGGGGTATGGCCTCAGGGCAGCAGGGATAGATGATGGGGGTGATGGTGGTACACGAGCGCAACAAAGACAACTCGGAGTCTTGGTGGTGCAGTTCAGGGTCTTTACTCACGGTTACTCGGTTACTGCTCCAGGCCACCGCTGCAGAGGTGGCCGCCTGTGTCGCGCTGTGCTCACCAGGTGAGGGGCTCGGTTAACTCCCAGGTCTTTCTGGAGTGCTTTGCAGGACCCCCTTTATGTCCCCTGTCTCTGGTCTTCAACCCCACTAGTGACCACGCTTATGTCCAGCTGCCTCGGACCTTCTTGGTGGGCAAACGTTGGCCTGCGTTTCCCAGGTCCTATGTGGTGCCTTCCTAGCGGGTGTGGTGAGGGGCTGCTCCACATGTAATGTCGCAGCCTCCGGTTCTTAGTTGAGGGTAGTTTCTCTCCTCCACTAATTTGGGATCCGGTTCCCATCTTCTTGACCTGACCCCCCTACTCAGGTAGCGGCGGGCGTGTGGTGGCTACCAGCCAGTCCACACCCCTGGGGTCCCCTCTGTCCTTCCTGGAGCCCAGTCTGCTCCTCTTCCTCCTTCTTCCCTCCTCCAGGCTCAGGCCTCCTGACAGGGCCTGCCTGTGGAGCAGAGCACATAAAGCAGCTCTGCTCCCTGTCTTCTCCTCTCTCAACTCACTTCCTTTCCAAGATGGTGCCTCCCTTTATACTCCTGTACAGAGTGCACCCAGGATCTACTTCCCCCACGCACACACTACCGGGTTCCCTTCTCTAGGTGTTCCCTCCCCCCACTCCAGCCAGGGACATGCTCACTCATGCCTGCATAACTAATGGGAGCACCGTCGAGCTGTCCCCCGGAAATGTGGTGTAGTGCATGTGGGTGTTAGGGTCCTGAGCCACACTCCATCCTTACCTGGAAGTGAGATATCGCACATCTGGGTGAGATGCAATACCTCTGTAGCAACCGAACCCTCGGGGTGCTACATTCCCCCCTGGCAAAACCCAGCACGTCCGCGGGCTGGAACTGAGCAAAAGACAGGGTATACATTAGAACATGCAAATTTTTCATAAACAACAAGTATAACAGGTATCAACATTCAGTTTCCCTTTATGGGAACGGCTCTCTCTTAAACGGTATAAGTGCATATGTACTGTTCTGGAACTCTTTTTCATAGTAACACATTCTAGCATATAAATTTTTCATATAAAACATTTCTAGCAGCAGATCCACGAAGAAGTCTCTTTATAACAGGTCACAGTTTATTCTGCAACCAGGTGTCCATTTTCCTAAAACAGGGAGACGTAACCAGGTAGGGGTCTGTCCTGCCCCGAGTCCTTAACAGTCTTTTAGTCCATCCTGGGTTACGCTCCACTAACTGTACAAAGGATTCCCGGTAAATCCACCAAGGACTCCTATACATTACTACAAACACATAATTATTTACAGGATATGGCCGCTCTCAGTCCTCGGCCAGGTAGGGGTGGCTGTTCTCAGTCCCCAGCCAGTTAGAGGGAAAAGGGGGTGGCTGTTCTCAGTCCCCAGCCAGGTAGGGGGTAAGGGAAACAGTTCTCTTTCTGTCCCAACGGGGACCACACTCTTAGTGGAAACAGTCCCACAACAGTCCTTATACCCGGTCGGGTAACTATTTACATCTCCTCTTTTACCGTTTACGATTAACGGTGTGCTCCACACGCTCCTTTCTCTTTCTCAGGTTCAGACCCGTCCGGGCCCTCTTGGTACTCGGGGTCTGAGTGGTACTGTTAATGACGCCCGGGGTCAGGGGGTGCGACTTTGGGCCTGGGCGTGGGCTAGTGGTGGCAGTGCCCAGGTCTGGAGGGCTCGGCTGCAGGGCTTGTTGCGGGGTCTGGAGCAGGTCTGCGTCTGCAGCGCCCGGGATCGGCGGCTCCACCGGGTGGCCCGGGAGCAGGCTGACGCTGGCAGCGTCCGGGACAGGGAGACTCCTCTTACCTGCTCCCGCGACCGCTCCTGCGTCACGCGTCTTCTCCTGGTGCTGGTCGGGGCCCGCGACGGCTGGGGCGCTGCCGATGCTGGGCAGCTTAGTCTGCTGCCGGTCCGCCATCTTGCTGTCCGTTCCTGGTGTCCTCCTCCCCCCTGGTGGACCGTGGCCTACCTGGCGATGATCCTCTTCCGTAGGCCGCGGCTCCGCAGTTGATCATCAGGGTCGAGGACCTTCCGTCGCGCTCCAGTGACGTCGGCGTCTGCTGGGCTCCTTCCAGGACCTTACGCAACGTCCGGACGTGAGGCGGGGCTTCAGTTCTCGCGCGCTTTCGGAGTCCACGCCCCTCTTCTTCCCGCGCGGCGTCCTCAAGATGGCGCCCAATGGCGGGAAAACTCCACAGATGGCGGGAAGAAGGCTGAAGATGGCGCCGGATGGCGGGAATCTTCGCGGATGGCGGGAAGAAGGCTGAAGATGGCGCCGGATGGCGGGAAAACTTCACGGATGGTAAGTTTTAAAAGTCTCTTTTTCAGGCACGCAGTACCCGGTGGTTGCGGGCACGAAATCCTGCCGACTACGCCAAAAGTTGACGCGCCCCTGGGCCTGTGTCGCGCTGCGTTGCGCACGCGGGAGCTTACCCGGAGCCGGATCTCTTTAGGGTTGTAGTCTCGTGGCGGTGATCCGGTCCGTGCCCAGGGAGTCAGACTAAGTGGCGGTCTATGGCAGTAGATGTTAACTTGATCGACTACGCCACCCGTTGAGTGCGGCTTTGAAGCCGCCGCTGCAGAACAGTCCACTGAGGCCAGGTGTATGAGAATGTGCAGCGTGGTGGTATAACCCCCAACGGGAGGGGTATGGCCTCAGGGCAGCAGGGATAGATGATGGGGGTGATGGTGGTACACGAGCGCAACAAAGACAACTCGGAGTCTTGGTGGTGCAGTTCAGGGTCTTTACTCACGGTTACTCGGTTACTGCTCCAGGCCACCGCTGCAGAGGTGGCCGCCTGTGTCACGCTGTGCTCACCAGGTGAGGGGCTCGGTTAACTCCCAGGTCTTTCTGGAGTGCTTTGCAGGACCCCCTTTATGTCCCCTGTCTCTGGTCTTCAACCCCACTAGTGACCACGCTTATGTCCAGCTGCCTCGGACCTTCTTGGTGGGCAAACGTTGGCCTGCGTTTCCCAGGTCCTATGTGGTGCCTTCCTAGCGGGTGTGGTGAGGGGCTGCTCCACATGTAATGTCGCAGCCTCCAGTTCTTAGTTGAGGGTAGTTTCTCTCCTCCACTAATTTGGGATCCGGTTCCCATCTTCTTGACCTGACCCCCCTACTCAGGTAGCGGCGGGCGTGTGGTGGCTACCAGCCAGTCCACACCCCTGGGGTCCCCTCTGTCCTTCCTGGAGCCCAGTCTGCTCCTCTTCCTCCTTCTTCCCTCCTCCAGGCTCAGGCCTCCTGACAGGGCCTGCCTGTGGAGCAGAGCCCATAAAGCAGCTCTGCTCCCTGTCTTCTCCTCTCTCAACTCACTTCCTTTCCAAGATGGTGCCTCCCTTTATACTCCTGTACAGAGTGCACCCAGGATCTACTTCCCCCACGCACACACTACCGGGTTCCCTTCTCTAGGTGTTCCCTCCCCCCACTCCAGCCAGGGACATGCTCACTCGTGCCTGCATAACTAATGGGAGCACCGTCGAGCTGTCCCCCGGAAATGTGGTGTAGTGCATGTGGGTGTTAGGGTCCTGAGCCACACTCCATCCTTACCTGGAAGTGAGATATCGCACATCTGGGTGAGATGCAATACCTCTGTAGCAACCGAACCCTCGGGGTGCTACACTGGCATGTATCAGACAACTCCACCTACTGTACAGAACCTGTGAATGTACATGTTATTATATGTATATTTAATGATTATATAAGAGACCACCGTATGTATATGCACAGAGTATAAGCACTTTACAGGCTATAACTATTATGACTGGCAGCTATGTTGATATCAATGTGACCTGCACATGCTGCATGGTATAAATACCTTACAGATCATGACTATCATAGCTGGCAGCTATGCTGATATTACTGTGATCTGCACATACTGTATGGTGTGAGTACCTCACAGATCGTAACTACTATGGCTGGCAGCTGTGCTGGTATTACTGGCATCTGCACATGCTGTATTGTGTAAGCACCTCACAGATCATGACTATTATAACTGGCAGCTATATTGATACTACCATGATCTGCACATACTGCATGGTGTAAGTACTTTACAAGTTACAACTTCTATAGCCAGCAGCTGCACTGTTATTACTATGATCTGTACGTGTTACTGCTACCTTAGGATATTTTTTATAAATCTAGGCAGCAGTATTAGATCTGCCAATTACCCTGTGGCTCTATTTGAACCATTAGAATAGATCAGTATGCCATACTATTCTTGTACACATCTTTTTAGATAGTTGGAAGCTTACTTACCCTTATGGATTTATCTTTCTGACTAGCCTGACAGAGGGGAGACCAGGGATGTCCCCAATACCACCGTACTGGCCACCCATCTGCTGTTGGGATGTATGTCCCTGATCTCCGCTTCTGTCAGACTTGCTTCCTCTAATCGGCACTTCCTCTAAGCATTCTACACCTGCATACCTCTAGCGTCTGGGACGGGCCTGGGTTGCCAGGGCAGCAGGATGAGTGATTCACTCTCTGCTATGCACGGCTTGCCCAGAACACGCCCGGCTGCAGGAAAGGGCAGAGCATTTGTAATGCAGGACGCTGATTGGCTGGACTGGATAGTTGGATCATATTTATACTCCCACCCACACACTCATAGCCACGCCTCCTGACGAAGCCACGCAGGCGAAACGCGCGTCGAGGCGCGCTATCAGCCCCCTCCTGGCAGAGCGTGCATAGCACATAGAACATGTCACAAGGTAAAAATTATCACTATATCTATGTATTATATTAGAGTCATATGGTTCTAGTGCATGCATCTAAACGTGTATTGCATAACGATTGCCTCATGACTGTCTATCCCTGATAGTTCTTCCACTTCCTCTATATAGGAACTTAACACATTTGCTTGCTTATTTGCAGACTGCATTTCAAATACTGATATACTCTGCATTAATGAGATCAGCGCTTGACTATATTATACTCCATGGTCGAATAGATCAGGATTTGACAGTATCTTACTACTAGATTATCATTCTGTTGGCAATCTGTCATTGGGTATATATAGATATCTTTATATATAATTATTTACTGATTTCTGTGACACTCTTCTATGGGGGGGATGGTCTCCTTTTATTGGCTTCTTTCATCTGCCTATCTGGTTCTGCTTCTTTCACCAGTCACCACTAATATTATGTAAACTCTTTTATGGTTGTCTATTTATAAAATAATAAATATAAATTTTCATTAAGAGCTCTTGCTCTGGCTCCCTTCTTTGGAAATTCGTGTCAATATAGATGTGGCTGACATTTTGGATATAGATTCTCCTGCTCCCCCTTTTTTGGATGCTATGTTTTAGTTAAGAGATAATTTAATAGGTGTCACAGTTTATTCAAAGTTTATCCCCTGACAGAAGAACAGAAAGTGAGCATTCTGACGGGGCAGCTCACCGGTGCAGCCCAGCGGGAAGTGAAATCATGGTCAGATGAGGAGAAAAGGACAGTAAAGGACATTCTGACCCGGCTGCGGAGTACCTTTGACACCCGTACCTCAGCAGAAATCAAAATGCGGTTCTATGGCTGTAAGCAGCGGGCCCAGGATAGTATCAGAGACTATGCCTTGAACCTGCAAGAAGCCCTGAGAGCTATCCAACAAGCTGACCCTGGTAGCGTGCAGGACTCTGATAAACTGTTGACTGACCAGTTCATAGAAGGTCTGCTGTCCAGCGCCCACAGGACTCAGCTGCGCCTCATGGCCCTACAGAACCCCGATTTGACTTTTGCGCAGTTCAAGGATCGGGCCATCAGGGTGCTCAGAGAACCCGCAGCAGGTGGCGCTGTAGCTTCCCGACGCCCTGCCATCACTTACCACCAGGGGGCAGCGCCCTACCCCGCAGACCTTGTGGGGGCTGATGCACAGGCCCTAAATCCATCCCAGCCTGCAAACCTGCACCATCAGGTCCAGGAGCTAACAAAGAGTGTGGCTGCATTAACCAGGACCGTACAGTCGTTGCAGGTGGAACCGTCAAGACCAATCGAGCTGGCTTCCAGTCCAGAGGATGTCCCGTGGCGTCGACTGAGGAGGATCCCGCCGTTCAGAGGGAGGCCCGCCGACCGCTACACTGAGGATGGACAGCCGATTTGCCACCGTTGCAGTCAGCCAGGACACATAGCAAGGTACTGTACTTTAAATGGGTCCGACCTGGGGCAGAGGGCCAACCCCCAGGCATAAGGTCATCAGGCCCGTCTAATTGGCGTGATAAGTACGTGGGGGGACGCCCGGTCTTACCCGTAGTGCTGGACGGTATCCCCATGAGTGCACTGCTGGACACCGGGTCTCAAGTGACTACCATCCCCTACGTACTTTTCAAGCGGTACTGGAGTGACGCTGACATAACCCGCTACCCAGACGATGACTTAAGCATCATTGCCAGCAATGGCCAACCCGTGCCGCAGGTGGGGTTCAGAGAGATGACCATCAAGATTGGTAAGGTGGAACTGCCGGCACAGGGAGTGATCATTGTGGACATTGACCGTCGTGAAAGTCACCCTAAAATAACTGTGGGTACTAATGTAATTGAAAACTGCCTTTCAGAAGTAATTGTGATTTTACGGCAGGTGGCGATGAATGCGAGCTCCAGCCAACAGAGGGTCCTCCAGAAAGAGATAAGAGCCCTGATGAGACGGCAGCAGGTAGAACTGTCTGGTGGTGAGAAGGGTAGCGTAAGAATGAGTGACCCATTCCCCATTTCCATGCCTCCCAAAAGTGAAATGATGATCTGGTGTCGGACTGCAATCGGGTTGAGAGGCAGAGACTACCAAGCCATGGTAGAACCCGTGTACTCAGACAGCAGGCCCACCATTTTGACAGCCCGGGGGGTGGTTGATGTCCGTCATGGGAGGGTGCCCATTAGCATTCTCAACATTGGGGAGAGGGAGGTACACCTACCCAGGTACGCTACACTTGCCAAACTGTTTGCTGTTGAGCACAAAGCTATCAGGGCCGTGGAACCGTTGCCTCCATCTCCACAGGCGGAGGGTAATGGCTCCCTGAAACAAAAGGACTGGTGCCAGAAACTCCATGTGGGTGCTGACTCCACTCCCCTGCACCAAAAACAAGGAGTCTACTGGGTGGTTCAGGAGTACAAGAGAATTTTTAGCAAGCACCCGCTAGACTTCGGCACAGTAAAAGGGATAGAACACCATATCCCCACGGGGAGCCACCCACCAATAAAAGAGAGACACCGGCCTGTACCCCCTGCACATTATCAGAACGCCAAAGGTATGCTGAGAGAAATGAAAGAAGCTGGGGTCATTAGAGATAGCTGTAGCCCCTGGGCAGCTCCCTTGGTTTTGGTAAAAAAGAAAGACGGTACCATGAGAATGTGCGTGGACTATAGACAAATCAATCGTATCACCCATAAAGATGCATACCCATTACCTAGGATAGAAGAGTCTTTAGCAGCTCTAAGATCAGCTAATTTCTTCTCTACTTTGGACCTTACTAGCGGGTACTGGCAGGTTCCTGTGGCAGAGGCTGACAAGGAGAAGACCGCCTTCACCACCCCGATGGGACTGAGTGAGTTCAACTGTATGCCCTTCGGGCTCTGCAACACACCAGGGACCTTGCAGAGGCTGATGGAATACTGTCTAGGGCACCAAAACTTCGAGACGGTCCTCCTTTACCTGGACGACGTGATCGTCTATTCGAAGACTTACAAGGACCATCTAAAGCACCTGGCCGAGGTGTTCGAAGCCCTGGCAGGCTACGGCCTGAAAGTGAAGCCTTCAAAGTGCCACCTGTTAAAACCGAAGGTCCAGTACCTAGGACACGTGGTGAGTGCAGAGGGAGTAGCCCCCGACCCCGACAAAGTTACAGCCATCAAGAGCTGGCCAAGCCCCTCTAACATCAAGGAAGTGAGGCAATTCCTCGGGTTGGTAGGCTACTACCGAAGGTTCATCCCCGGGTTCACTAAGATGGCAGCTCCTATGCAGGACCTCCTGATAGGGCAATCTAAATCCAGAAGTCACAAGCCACCCTTCAAGTGGGACAAGTCGGAAGAGGAGTCCTTCCGCCAGTTGAAGATGGCCCTCACGGGGGATGAGATCCTGGCCTACCCCGATTATGGCCAGCATTTTATCCTCCACACAGATGCCAGTAATGTGGGGCTGGGAGCCGTACTGTCACAGAACCAACAGGGCAGAGAAAGGGTGATCGCGTATGCCAGCCGGAAGCTGAGGCCCACTGAAAGAAACCCGGAGAACTACAGCTCCTTCAAGCTAGAATTCTTGGCAGTGGTATGGGCCGTCACAGAATGGTTTAAGCATTACCTGGCCTCCGCAAAGTTCACCGTGTACACGGACAACAACCCGTTGACACATCTGGACAATGCAAGACTAGGTGCCCTAGAACAGCGGTGGATGGCCCGGCTATCCAATTATGACTTCACAATCAAATACCGGGCGGGCAGAACCAACGCCAACGCAGACGCCCTATCAAGAATGCCCCACCTACCTAAAGGAGAAGACGACTCGCAAGAGCTGGAGGAAATAGAGCTCCCTGCGTTCCACCGGTATGGGGCCACACAGCATTCTCACCGGGTAAGAGACAAGGACTTAACCACCGTCATGTTCAATCCCTTACCATACCACGGCTGGGCTGAAACGCAAGATAGCGACCCTGCAATACTCCTGGTAAAAGACATGTTAACCCAGGAAGACGCTAGCCCTGGCCTGGACGCTCCAGAGGAAGCCAAGCAGATATGGAAGGAGAAAATCAGGCTATTCCTCTATGAGGGTAAGCTGTGCAGAAGGCTTGTCAACCACCGGACGCACGAGCTGACCTGGCAGATAGTGGTCCCAAGGCGAGATGCAGCAATGGTCCTGGAGGCCTACCATGACAGAGCGGGACACTTCGGGTGGAAGAAACTGGAGTTCCTACTGAGAGAGCGGTTCTACTGGGTCGGCATGAGAAGGGCCATCGAGAAGTGGAGCAGGGACTGCGGCCCATGTCACCTCAGAAGGAAGGACCGTACCAGCCAGCAGACACCCTTGAGGCCCATCGTCACCAGGCAGCCTCTTGAGCTGGTAGCTCTGGACCATGTGAAATTGGCTCCAAGCCGGTCGGGCTACGTCTATGCCCTGACAATTGTGGACCATTACTCCCGGTTCCTGGTAGTGGTTCCTGTTAAAGACCTGACAGCCCAAACAGCGGCCAGAGCCTTCCGGCAACACTTCTGCCGTCCACATGGGTATCCGGAACAGGTCTTGACAGATCAAGGTCCAGCGTTTGAGGCTGAAGTATTCCAGGAGTTCTTCAACCTCTACGGCTGTAGGAAGATTCGGACAACGCCTTACCACCCGCAAACCAACGGGCTGTGTGAGAAGATGAACAATACCGTCATTGATCTCCTCAAGATGTTACCCCTGGAAGAACGCAGCCTGTGGCCGGAGAAGCTACCAGACCTGATTGACTTGTACAACCATATCCCGGTGAATGCTACAAATTGCACCCCGACTTACCTGATGCGAGCAAGACCAGGTAAGCTGCCGATCGACCTGGAAATGGGACACCTCCCCAGACGCGGACTGGGATACGAAATGGCGGCTACAGTACAAGAAGGTACAGGAGAGTGTGGAGAGGAGTCTGGCTCAAGCGAGAGAAAAGCAAGAGAGGCTCTTCAACCAACACTCCCCTGCTGGTCCCCTGGAACCTGGTGAGCAGGTCCTGAAGCGGAAGAGAAGGTTACACAAGCTGGATGACCAGTGGGAGAGAGACCCGTACACAGTAATGCAGTCCGACCACGACAACCCGAAGATATGTGTGATTACCAAGGATGGAGGAGAAACCACTAGCACTGTCTCCAGAGACCACCTAAAACGGTGCCCCAAGCAACTACAGAGTCCAAGTGAAGATCAAGATGACCTTGAACCCGCAGAGGACAAGGAAGAGATGATCAGCACAGTTCTCGGAGAGTTCCCCCGGACCTGGACTCAGATAAATGGCGCAATAGTGGTACCAGTCCTACACTTCCTTCAGCCTACCCAGCTGCAGCCTACAGGAGGACAGGAAGAACAAGAAGAGCAAGCGGCCCCAGAGGCGGAAGAACCCACGCCAGCAGCCCAGGAGAGTCAGCCCTCTGCTGACAGTGAGCCTGCCATGCCTGCGGTAAGCCAAAGGACCCGCAGACAGCTGCCTGCCCTGCCTGTACACCCAGCTAGTAGCTGTGCCCTCAATGTTAGTGGGTAAAGCCAGGTTGGTCCACCACCAGACAGTGGGTTAAGGAGGTCAACCAGGGGCACTAGGGGTCAAACACCAGCTCGCTGGAGGATATAGGTACAAGATCTAAATGTACCATGTATATATTTAATATGTTTGTTACCTGTAACTAATAGTGTTTTCTCCAGTTTCTCTAGATATATGGACTGACAGGTTATGAACTTTGGATAACCGGAACTACCTTGTAAATAGTTGCACTTGGTACCTCTTGCGAAGACGGCCACGGAAGAAAAACCTGTCTGGCGTGGTCCCGAGTGGTCCAAAGTAGTTTGCTTCGCCTTGCCACGTCCAGGGCCAACGTTTGGGGTTTGCTTTGGACAGGTCCCCGCCCCGGTTGAGACTTCGCCTTATTGGGTGAAATGGACACCCGGTCACAGGCCATACTGTGACCTAAAGAACTCAATATGTGGTGTTGTTTGTTGTTTTCTTCTCTGTTATGTTTATGTTATAATTTATTCCCTGTATCGTGTTTCTTGTTTAGTCCCGGAGTATTAAGCTTTCCTAGGGGGGAATGTGTCACCCCAGGCCTGGATGCCACAAACTTGTAAGGCTGTGTCTGAGAGCAGGAGGGAGGTTCTCTGGTCATGGACCATTTTCATGCAGCACCTCCTGTCCCAGGCCAGTAGGGGGAGCAGGCTGCCCCTATAAAAACTGGTACTGAGGGCAGGGTTAGAGAGACCAGCACCCACTTCTGAAGCATCCAGAATGGTTCCCAGAGGAAAGGGACAGGTCAGCCACAGCTGAGGAGTCCAGGAGGCAAAGGAGGAACAGAAAGCCAGGGACAGAGGCGACGAGAGCCGGTCCTGGCTGAGAGAGATCTACACAACCGGACACTGGGGTCCGAGGCTGTCAGGGTTGCAAGCCCTGCAGCAGATAACCAACCCGCAAGGGATTTCAGGTCCCTTGGCCAAGAAGCCTGGAGGCTCCGCCACACAGAGGGACCGGTACAGCACGGAGAAGTTACAGGTACCCAAGGCCCGAGTCGCAAGCCATACAGGCGTAGTACACGGCATGCTCAGGGACGTCGGCTATCATACCACTAAAGGGGGAGATAGTCAGCAAGGGCAGAGAGAGAACGGTAGGCCTACCCACTCACCCTGGCCAGTGGAGCTCACTCGAATGCCCTCAGACACCCAGGTCCATTCCTACCCTGTACTCCTGGAGGGTCTGTGATAAGTTCTGCAGTAAAAGACCCTGGACTGCATTATTGGACTCTGTGTGGTTACTGCTGCACCTGCACCATCACCCCCAGCATCCTATTACACTGCCCTGAGGCTACACTCCTCCCGTGGGGAGTTGTACTATTCCCCGCTGCATCCCCAACACCAGCCTCAGCGGTCTGCCTTGCAGCGGCGGTCCTCCCTGACCGCAATCCACGGGTGGCGTAGTCGGACATTACCTAAAACATATAAAAGACTGCCACTGGTCTGACCACCCTGAGCCACGGGACCGGGCCGCCACTACTACTCCCAGCATTGCCCTGAAGCCCGGTCCCGAGTGCCCCACGGCCCAGGGGGCGAGTCACATGCAGAGAAGATAATTAACCAAATCTGCAAATTTGGTTGAAAAACTTCTCTCAGAGACTGAACCATGCAAAATAGCATACTTTATTACATAGACATGTGGTTATATAGTATTCTACTTCTACAGTCATGGCCAAAAGTATTGAGAATGAGACAAATAGTAATTTTTCCAAAGTTTACTGCTTCATTTTTTGTAATGCCAATTTGCATATACTCCTGAATCTCAAAGAGTGATCAGCTTAACAGCAATTACTGTACTTGCAAAGTCAATATTTGCCCAGAAAATGAACTTTAACCCCCAAAACACATTTCAACATCATTGCAGTCCTGCCTTAAAAGGAGCAGCTAACATCGTTTTAGTGATTGATCCATTAACACAGGTGTGGGTGTTGATGAGGACAGGGCTGGCGATCAATCAGTCATGATTAAGTAAGAATGACATCACTGGACACTTTAAAAAGAGGCTGGTTCTTGGTATCATTGTTTGTCTTCAGTTAACCATGGTTATCTCTAAAGAAACACACACAGCCATCATTGCACCGCACAAAAATGGCCTAACAGGGAAGAGTATCGCAGCTACAAAGATTGCACCTCAGTCAACAATCTATCGTATCATCAAGAACTTCAAGGAGAGAGCTTCCATTGTTGTCAAAAAGGCTCAAGGGCGCCCAAGAAAGACCAGCAAGCGCGTATCTTAAAACTGTTTCAGCTGCGGGATCGGACTACCAGCAGTGCCGAGCTTGCTCAGGAATGGCAGCAGGCTGGTGTGAGTGCTTCTGCACGCACTGTGAGGCGGAGACTCTTTGAGCAAGGGATGGTTTCAAGGAGGGCAGCAAAGAAGCCACTTCTCTCCAGACAAAAACATCAGGGACTGACTGGTACAGGGTACAGGGAGTGGACTGCTGAGGACTGGGGCAAAGTCATTTTCTCTAATGAATCCCCTTTTCGATTGTTTGGGACATCTGGAAAACAGCTTATTCGGAGAAGAAGAGGTAAGCGCTACCACCAGTCTTGTCTCATGCCAACTGTAAAGCATCCTGAAACCATTCATGTGTGGGGTTGCTTCTCAGCCAAGGGAATCGGCTCACTCACAGTCTTGCCTAAAAACACAGCCATGAATAAAAAATGGTACCAGAATGTCCTCCAAGAGCAACTTCTCCCAACCGTCCAAGAGCAGTTTGGCGCCCAACAATGCCTTTTCCAGCATGATGGAGCACCTTGCCATAAAGCAAAGGTGATAACTAAATGGCTCATGGAACAAAACATAGAGATTTTGGGTCCATGGCCTGGAAACTCCCCAGATCTTAATCCCATTGAGAACTTGTGGTCAATCATCAAGAGACGGGTGGACAAACAAAAACCAACAAATTCTGGCAAAATGCAAGCATTGATTATGCAAGAATGGACTGCTATCAGTCAGGATTTGGTCCAAAAGTTGATTGAGAGCATGCCAGGGAGAATTACAGAGGTCTTGAAGAAGAAGGGGCAACACTGCAAATATTGACTTGCTGCATTAACTCATTCTAACTGTCAATATAACCTATTGGTACTCATAATATGATTGCAATTATATTTCTGGATGTGATATAAACATCAGACAAACACTAATAAAAACCAGAGGCCAGCAGATCATGTGAAAATATAATTTTGGTGTCATTCTCAAAACTTTTGGCCATGACTGTAGGTGGGATTAGTAAAATTCATTGCTTTTTCTGATAACTCGGCACACTGCAATTTGCTCATCCATGTATCTCTTAGTCTCAGTAACGCCTTAGGAATTCTGATGGGAGGGGTGAGTTCGTCTCTCAGCGCCATCTTTGCCAACTCGACATAAATCTCTCTGTTATCAGCCATGCATATGCATACGTCATTCTCAGGAAATCATTTAGTTGTTCATGTCTACAATAAGAATAGGAACTGTTAGTTATATATTCATTAACTATTAACATAATCCATGTGCATATGAACATTTGCATACATACATACACATAGATTATTCCATCATCTCTATATTAATTCACACTGATTAGGTAATCTATTAAAAGAAACTAATTGATTTTCTATAATATATACACTGCTCAAAAAAATAAAGGGAACACTCAAATAACACATCCTAGATCTGAATGAATGAAATATTCTCATTGAGTACTTTGTTCTGTACAAAGTTGAATGTGCTGACAACAAAATCACACAAAAATCATCAATGGAAATCAAATTTATTAACCAATGGAGGCCTGGATTTGGAGTCACCCCCAAAATTAAAGTGGAAAAACACACTACAGACTGATCCAACTTTGATGTAATGTCCTTAAAACAAGTCAAAATGAGGCTCAGTATTGTGTGTGGCCTCCAAGTGCCTGTATGACTTCCCTACAATGCCTAGGCATGCTCCTGATGAGGTTACGGATGGTCTCCTGTGGGATCTCCTCCCAGACCTGTACTAAAGCATCCCCCAACTCCTGGACAGTCTGTTGTGCAACGTGACGTTGGTGGATGGAGCAAGACATGATGTCCCACATGTGCTCAATCGGATTCAGGTCTGGGGAATGGGAAGGCCAGTCCATAGCTTCAATGCCTTCATCTTGCAGGAACTTCTGACACACTCCAGCCACATGAGGTCTGGCATTGTCCTGCATTAGGAGGAACCCAGGGCCAACCGCACCAGCATATGGTCTCACAAGGGGTCTGAGGATCTCATCTCGGTACCTAATGGCAGTCAGGCTACCTCTGGCGAGCACATGCAGCGCTGTGTGGCCCTCCAAAGAAATGCCACCCCACACCATTACTGACCAACTGCCAAACCGGTCATGCTGAAGGATGTTGCAGGCAGCAGATCGCTCTCCACGGTGTCTCCAGACTCTGTCACGTCTGTCACATGTGCTCAGTGTGAGCCTGCTTTCATCTGTGAAATGCACAGAGCGCCAGTGGCGACTTTGCCAATCCTGGTGTTCTGTGGCAAATGCCAAGCGTCCTGCATGGTGTTGGGCTGTGAGAAAAACCCCCATCTGTGGACGTCGGGCCCTCATACCACCCTCACGGAGTCGGTTTCTAACCGTTTGTGCAGACACATACACATTTGTGGCCTGCTGAAGGTCATTTTGCAGGGCTCTGGCAGTGCTCCTCCTGTTCCTCCTTGCACAAAGGCGGAGGTAGCGGTCCTGCTCCTGGGTTGTTGCCCTCCTACGGCCCCCTCCACATCTCCTGGTGTATTGACCTGTCTCCTGGTAGCGCCTCCAGCCTCTGGACACTACGCTAACAGACACAGCAAACCTTCTTGCCACAGCTCGCATTGATGTGTGCTATCCTGGATGAGCTGCACTACCTGAGCAACTTCTGTGGGTTGTAGAGTCCATCTCATGCTACCACGAGTGTGAAAGCACAACCAACATTCAAAAGTGACCAAAACATCAGCCAGAAAGCATTGGTACTGAGATGTGGTCTGTGGTCCCCACCTGCAGAACCACTCCTTTATTGAGGGTGTCTTGATAATTGCCAATAACTTCCATCTATTGTCTATTCCATTTGCACAACAGCATGTGAAATTGATTGTCAATCAGTGTTGCTTCCTAAGTTGACAGTTTGATTTCACAGAAGTTTGATTTACTTGGAGTTATATTCTGCTGTTTAAGTGTTCCCTTTTTTTTTGAGCAGTGTATATTTTACCTTGACAACCACATCAGTCACAAGCTGGAAGCACTGCAGCAGTGCCTTGGCCAAGCGGCAACAGGCTGTGCTGATGATAATATGCTTAATGCTTAGGTGACAAACCGCCCACCCCTGAATAGTTGTTGAAAGCTGTAACACAGCAGCCTGATCTGTGTCTCTCACCTCTGAACATACAGCCAGGCATGGTCGTGTGTGACAATGGGTGGAACCTGGTGGCGGAGAAATGACAGCCAGATTAGATATGGTTTCCCTCTATGCCAGTCCTTTCACCAAGCTAAAGAATATGGCTGTGGTGAAATACAACTCTCACCGAAAAGCATGTGTCAGACTGAAAAACATTGGGCCCACCAGAGGATTTGATTCTGAAGGCCCACCTTTCACCCCCGCTCAAGAGCCCCATAGCAGCTGCAAAGTTTGCGCTATCATGAACTCTCCTGATGGAGAAGTCAGGGCCCACCCGACAATTCTCTGGTGGGCCTGTCCAATCCTGCCGAGAAGCAGCCCTGGCTAGGAAAAGAAAAGTCTGTGGGAAGGCTCCTGGACACTCTATGGCTGCTTTTTACTGTGGGGGAAACCCACGCAAACACGGGGAGAACATACAAAATCCTTCCTTAGAGATGTTGTCCTTGGTGGGATTTGAAGCCAGGACCCCAGCACTGCAAGACACTGTGCTGCCCTCTCTCTTCTCCCTCTGATATCTAACATGCTGGAGAAACTTGCACTTACTGCCACTCAGTATCTTCTGCTCCTTTTTGAGAAACTAATGTATTTGGGCAGAAGAAAAGGAAATTGTGGATGGCTTCGCTACTGTTACTGGGGGCATTGCTAATACCATGGTGTTGTGTCATAGTTCACTGGAAATAGTTCGCTGGAAATATTCCAGGCTGGTTGGAGCCAAGCTGATTCCCATAGAAAAGTACCAGCAGCAAGCTAAGGAGATGGTGGCCTCTATCATCATCACAACCTCACCTTGGCACTATGAGCTCTCCTGAAGGAGAAGCTAGGGCCCACCGTAGGAGTCTCCGGTTCTCTGGTGGGCCCATCCAACCCTGCCGAGAAGCAGCCCTGGCTAAGAAATATCTGTGGGAAGGTTCCTGGACACTCTATGGCTGCTTTTTTTTTACTGTGGACTGTCTCCAGCAATCTATAAGATTGCAAACTATGATCCCTTCACTGGCTCCCCATTGGCAAGAGACTTCAGTTCAAAACCATAACCATGACATGCAAAGCCATCCAAAACCTGTCTGCTCCATATATCTGTGACCTAGTCTCCCGCTACATACCTTCACACAACCTCCGATCCTCACAGGATCTCCTTCTCTACTCCCGTCTTCTCTCCTCTTCCCACAATCACATACAAGATTTTTCCCGTGCATCCCTTCTACCCTGTACCCCAACATATCAGACTCCCGCCTACTGTTGAAACCTATAAAAGGAAGCTGAATACCCACCTCTTGCGACAAGTCTACAACCTGCAGTAACCCTCGCTCCACCATACCACTGCACGACCTGCTGTACCCTCACCTACTGTATCCTCACCCATCCCTTCTAAAATGTTTGTGCGCCCTCACGGGCAGGGTCTCTGCTCTTGTAGCAGCCAGTGACCTCTTTTCCCATGTAAAGCGCAATGGACTAAATGCCGCTATAATAATAAGTAATAATAATTATACTACTTGTACTCTGGGTCAATTGATGGCACTTTCCTGGTGACTGCCCCTAAATTGATGTGTTTTGTCAGCTTTTGGTCCCGTTTGAAGGTGTTGTGTATATATTTGGTTCTGGCACCCATTGAATCCAATGGCGTTCGGCAATGTTCGGCAACTATTTGATAATTACATTGGCGAATATTGAAAAAAAAGCGATTGTAATCCTAAACGAATATTGAAATATTCGCTCGTCTCTAATCAGAAACACCCTTAAAAAAAATTATGTGGGTGTTGTGTGACACCCCAGGGGTCTGGTTGTCACAGTGATAGAGATATTACGTCTGAGAGCAGGTGGGAGGTCCTTTGGTCAGGGATCCTGTGCATGCCACACCTCCTGCCCAGCCTTGGGAGGGGAAGAACTTCCCCTGTATAAACCCGGGGCTGAGGCAGGGTTAGTGAGTCCAGGAAGAGTAGAGACAAGAGCAGCATAGGAAGCAGCAGAGTCACAAGGAGTCAGGGGCTGGCAGCTAAAGAGCTCGCCCTGACTAAGAAGATTCTTTACCGGACCCGGAGTCCAAGGCTGTGGGGACTAACTTCTACCCAGCAGCAGAATCCGTCAGGCAGGGGATTTCAGGTCCCCTGGCCCAGAAGCCCGAAGGCCCGGTCACACGCGTGGGACCAGCACCGCCATCGTGGAGCGGAAGCCATTAGAAGGCCCCGAGTCACCGGCCATACGGGTGAGCACCACACGGTACACTCAGGGACGTGGGCTACTTACATCAGCTTCTAGCAAGGTAGCCAGAAGAGTACAGTCAGCTTGGGAGGCCTACAACTACGCCTGGCCAGGGGAGATCCCATCTGCTCAAGGACTGACCAGGCCCCGTTCGCTAGCAAGTACTCCGGGAGGGTCTATCGTTGTTACCAGTAAAGACCCTGAACGCTACCATACCGTCTCTGAGTGGTTCCTGCTACCCCCATCATCCACGTCGGCTGCCCTGAGGCCATACCCCTCCCGTTGGGGGTTATACTATCACGCTGCACCATCCTTCCACCGGCCTCAGCGGTCTGCCCTGCAGCAGCAGCCCCCTGGCTGCATTCAACGGGTGGCGTAGTCATCAACCATTTTCTACCGCTAACAGACTGCCGTCCAGTTTGACTCCCTGGGCACGGACCGGGTCACCGCCACGAGACTACAACCCTAAACAGATCCGGCTCCGGGTAAGCTCCCGCGTGCGCAACGCAGCGCGACACAGGCCCAGGGGCGCGTCAACTTTGGCGTAGTCGGCAGGATCACGTGCCCGCAACCACCGGGTACTGCGTGCCTGAAAAGCAAAGACTGTTCAAACTTACCAGTGGTGAAGATTCCCGCCATCGGTGAAGATTCCCGCCATCCGGCGCCATCTTCAGCCTTCTTCCCGCCATCGGTGAAGTTTCCCGCCATCCGGCGCCATCTTCAGCCTTCTTCCCGCCATCCGTGGAGTTTTCCCGCCATTGGACGCCATCTTGAGGACGCCGCGCGGGAAGAAGAGGGGCGTGGACTCCGAAAGCGCGCGAGAACTGAAGCCCCGCCTCACGTCCGGACGTTGCGTAAGGTCCTGGAAGGAGCCCAGCAGACGCCGACGTCACAGGAGCGCGACGGAAGGTCCTCAACCCTGACGATCCACTGCGGAGCCGCGGCCTACGGAACAGGATCATCGCAAGGTAGGCCACGGTCCACTAGGGGGGAGGAAGATGTCGGATACGGAGGGGAGCTCCACTGCCTCAACCCCCGCCAGCGCTACCGCTGTTGCAGTTATGCCCTTCACCATGCCCTATATCCCGGGAGCAGCTTGGCTACCCCAGTACTCAGGGGAGTCACATACCCTGCATGACTTTAGAGAAAAGCTGGATAGCCTCTTCCAGGTGTACCCCCTCACAGAAGAGCAAAAAGTGAGCATCCTGGTGGCCCAACTAACTGGGGCAGCCAAAAGGGAAGTAAAATCCTGGCCACCTGGGAGGAAGACTGTCGCAGGGATACTAACCCGGCTGAAGGACACCTTTGATACCCGCACCTCAGCCGAGATTAAACTTAGATTCTACGGGTGCAAGCAGCGAGCGCATGAGAGTATAAGGGACTATGCACTCAACCTACAAGAGGCCCTGAGGGCCATTAAGCAGACCGACCCTAATGGAGTGGGAAACGAGGACAGGCTGTTGACCGAACAATTTATAGAGGGTTTATATTGCAATGCCCACCGCACCCAGTTGCGGGCAATGGCCTTACAGGACCCTCATCTAGAATTTGCACAGTTCAAGGACAGAGCCATCCGGGTGCTCCGAGAACCGGCACCAGGTGGCGTTGTGACCCACAGACGCCCCACTACCACTTACTACCAGGAGGCGGCGCCCTTGTCAGCAGGGCCTGTGGGAGCTGATGCGCAGGCTTTGGACAATGACCCGGCTCCAGACCTACACCATCAGGTCCAAGAGCTAGCTAAAAGCGTTGCTGCGCTAACCCGAACTGTGCAGTCTTTACAGGTTTCCACTCCAGGGAAGATCCAGCTGGCATCCGGACCGGAGGACATCCCGTGGCGTCGACCAAGGAGGACCCCACCGGCCAGAGGAAGACCCAGTGACCGATACAGCGAGGACGGACGACCCATCTGCCGCCGCTGCAATCAACCCGGACATATGGAAAGGTACTGTTCTTTAAACGGGCACAACCTGGGGTAGAGGGCCAACCCCCAGGAAAAAGATCACCAGGCCCATCGAACTGGCGCGACAGATATGTGGGAGGACGTCCAGTCTTGCCTGTGGTACTGGATGGCATTCCCATGAGTGCCCTACTGGACACCGGGTCACAGGTCACCACCATCCCGTACGTGCTCTTCAAGCAGTACTGGAATGACTCGGATATTACCCGCTACCCTGACGACGACTTGAGTATCATCGCCAGCAATGGTCAGCCCATGCCACAGATCGGATTTAAAGAGGTGACCATCAAAATTGGTAGAGTCGAACTGGCCGCACAGGGACTGATCATTGTAGATATTGACAAACATGAGAGTCACCCAAAAATAACTCTAGGAACTAATGTAATTGAAAATTGTCTTGCAGAGGTGATTTTCCTTTTACAGCAGGTTGCCAAGAATGCCAGCTCCGGCGATCAGCGGGTGCTCCAGAAAGAGATCCGGGCACTGATGCAACGGCAACAAGTGGAACTCTCCGGCGGTGAGATTGGTAGCGTAAGAATGTGTGACCCTTTTCCTATTGCCATGCCCCCAAAAAGTGAAATGATGATTTGGTGCCGGGCAGCTATTGGTCTGAGAGGTAGAGATTACCAGGCAATGGTAGAACCAGTTTACTCAGACAGTAGGCCCACCATTTTGACAGCACGGGGGGTGGTCAATGTACGCCATGGGAGGGTGCCCGTTCGCATAATAAATATCGGGGAGAGGGAAGTGTACCTGCCCCGGTATGCCACGCTAGCCAAATTATATACCACTAATCAAAATTCTATACAATCTGTGGAACCCTTGCCTCCATCTCACCCGGAGGAAGGTAACGGCTCTAAGAAAGACATGGAGGACTGGTGTCAGCAACTACATCTGGGTACTGACTCCACTCCCTCACACCAGAAACAGGGAGTCTATCGGGTGGTTCAAGAGTATGAGAGAGTGTTTAGTAAACACCCGTTAGACTTCGGGCGAGTCAAGGGGGTAGAACACCGCATCCCCACGGGAGATCATCCTCCCATAAAAGAGAGGTATCGACCCGTACCCCCTGCACATTACCAACACGCCAAGGGGATGCTTAGAGACATGAAGGAGGCTGGGGTAATCCGGGATAGCTGTAGCCCCTGGGCAGCCCCACTAGTTTTAGTCAAAAAGAAAGACAACACCATGAGGATGTGTGTAGATTACCGGAAAATCAACCGTATCACACACAAGGATGCGTACCCCTTACCAAGGATAGAGGAGTCATTGGCTGCTTTAAGATCTGCTAACTTCTTCTCTACCTTGGATCTCACTAGCGGGTACTGGCAGGTTCCTGTAGCAGAGGCGGACCGGGAGAAGACCGCATTCACCACCCCGATGGGACTTAGCGAGTTCACCTGCATGCCGTTCGGACTCTGCAACGCCCCAGGAACCTTCCAACGATTAATGGAGTGCTGTCTGGGCCACAGAAACTTCGAGACGGTCCTGTTGTACCTGGACGATGTCATCGTATACTCCAAAACTTATGAGGACCACCTGAAACACCTGGCGGAGGTGTTCGAAGCTCTGGCGAGTTACGGCCTAAAGGTGAAACCCTCCAAGTGTCACCTCCTGAAACCAAAGGTGCAATACCTGGGACACGTGGTGAGCGCTGACGGAGTGGCTCCCGACCCCGATAAGATCACCGCAATCAAAGGATGGCCAAGCCCTTCCAGCGTAAAAGAAGTGCGGCAGTTCCTAGGGTTGGTAGGCTACTACCGAAGGTTTATTCCCGGTTTCACCAAAAAGGCGGCGCCTATGCAGGACCTCCTGATAGGCCAGTCCCGGAAGGCCAAGAACCAGAAGCCGCCCTTCAAATGGGAAGAGCTAGAGGAAGAGTCCTTCCGCCAGCTGAAGATGGCCCTCACGGGGGATGAAATCTTGGCGTATCCGGACTATAGCCAGCCCTTCATCCTCTACACCGACGCCAGTAACGTCGGGCTAGGAGCCGTACTGTCCCAGATTCAGCAGGGGAAAGAGCGAGTAATCGCCTATGCCAGCCGAAAACTGCGACCCACCGAAAGGAATCCCGAGAATTATAGCTCATTCAAGCTAGAGTTCCTGGCCGTGGTATGGGCAGTCACCGAGCGCTTTAAGCATTACCTCGCTTCTTCCCGGTTCACCGTATACACGGATAACAACCCGCTGACACACCTGGACACGGCAAGACTCGGTGCCCTGGAGCAGAGGTGGATGGCCCGTCTGTCCAACTACGAGTTCACAATTAAATACCGGGCAGGGCGCTCCAATACCAACGCGGACGCCCTGTCCAGGATGCCCAACCTGCCGGACGGAGGAGAAGATCCGGAGGGACTGGAAGAAGTTGAACTCCCTGCGTTCCACCGTCATGGGACTATCCAGTATTCCCACCGGGTAAGGAGTAAGCAGGCTGCTACGTTGAACCCCTTACCTCACTACAACTGGGCGGAAACGCAAGACAGCGACCCTGCCGTCCGACTGGTGAAGGAGATGCTGACTCGCCCGGAGGCTAGCCTGGAATCAGACGCTCCAGAGGAAGCCAAACAACTATGGGCAGAGAAGAGTCGACTGTTCCTTTACAAGGGGAAGTTGTGCCGCAGAATGGTTAACTCCAGGACGCATGAACTACTCTGGCAAGTAGTGGTGCCACGAAGAGACGCAGCCATGGTGATGGAGGCATACCACGACGGAGCTGGACACTTCGGGTGGAAAAAGCTGGAGTTCCTGCTGCGCGAGCGGTTCCACTGGGTAGGCATGAGGGGAACCATCGAGAAGTGGTGCAGAGACTGTGGCCCGTGCAATCTGAGAAGGAAGGACCGGGCCAGCCAGAAGACTCCCCTGCAGTCCATCGTCACCCGGCAACCGTTGGAACTGGTAGCCTTGGATCATGTAAAACTGACCCCCAGCAGAAGTGGCTACGTCTACGCGTTAACCATCGTGGATCATTACTCCCGGTTTCTGGTTGTCGTCCCCGTCAAGGACTTAACGGCTCGAACAGCAGCTAGAGCCTTCCAGCAGCACTTTTGCCGTCCACACGGGTACCCGGACCAAGTGCTGACGGACCAGGGACCTGCCTTTGAAGCGGAGGTCTTCCAGGAATTCTGCAATCTGTATGGCTGCCGGAAGATAAGGACGACACCCTACCATCCGCAAACTAATGGACTTTGTGAGAAAATGAACCAGGTGGTAATGGATCTTCTAAAAACGTTGCCCCTGGAAGAACGCAGTCTGTGGCCTGAGAAGTTGCCCGATCTGGTGGACCTATACAACCACATCCCGGTAGGTTCCACCAACTGTACCCCGGCTTACCTAATGAGGGCAAGACCTGGTAAGTTACCTGTTGACCTGGAAATGGGAGTCCTGACGCCCGAGGACACTTCACCAGAAACAGACTGGGACACAGAGAGGCAGCAGCAGTACCGGAAAGTACAGGAGAGCGTGGAGCGAAGTCTCTGTCAGGCTAGGGAAAGACAAGAGAAGACTTACAACCAGTATGCTCCCGCTGTTCCCCTGGTACCCGGAGAGCAGGTCTTGAAGAGGAAGAGACGGCTCCACAAGTTGGACGACCAGTGGGAGAAGGACCCGTACACCGTACTGCCCTCAAGCCACGAGAACCCGAAGGTCTGTACCATCAGTAAAGACGGAGGGGAAACCACAGCCATTGTATCCCGGGACCACCTGAAGAAGTGCCCCGAACAACTGAGGAACCCTGAGGAGGAACAGGAAGACCATCGACCCGTGGAAGAAAGGGAAGATATGGTTAGTACCGTGCTCGGGGACTTCCCTCGGTCTTGGACTCAAGTCAATGGTGCAGTTGTGGTACCCGTACTCACCTTCCTCCAACCATCATCCCAAGAACCTACGGAGCAACGGGTAGAGCTGGAAGAGCAGCCGGTCCAGGAGGCAGAAGACTCCACCCAAGCGGAACAGGAGAATCCACCCTCTGCTTATAGTGAGCCTGCCGTACCCCTAGTGAGACAAAGAGCCGGTAGACAGCTGCCCAGTTTACCCTTGACAGATCCTACACCCTGTAGTTCAGGGCCAGACAGTCAGCTCCGTAGGTCCACTAGGGCCACTAGAGGCCAGTTACCCGCACGTTGGAGGATCTAAATGTTTAAGTTGTTTTACAATGTTTACCTGTTTATTGTTGCTTGTGTGTAATTTTGTGTTTCTAGTTGTTTTTAGGAGTCTTCGGTGGATTTGCCGGGAATCCTTTGTATATAGTTGGAGCGTAACCCAGGATGGACTAGAGACTGTTAAGGACTCGGGGTAGGACAGACCCCTACCTGGTTACGTCTCCCTGTGTTGGTGAAATGGACACCTTTGCTTTTCTTCAAAGACTGCACCCGGTTGCGGACATCCGTGACCATCTTATTGTGTTTCCTTATTGTATTTTATTGTTCTTTGATATACCTTGTTATATTTTTCTAAAAAGTGTTTAGTCCCGGAGTACTAAATTTCACTAGGGGGGAGTGTGACACCCCAGGGGTCTGGTTGTCACAGTGATAGAGATATTACGTCTGAGAGCAGGTGGGAGGTCCTTTGGTCAGGGATCCTGTGCATGCCACACCTCCTGCCCAGCCTTGGGAGGGGAAGAACTTCCCCTGTATAAACCCGGGGCTGAGGCAGGGTTAGTGAGTCCAGGAAGAGTAGAGACAAGAGCAGCATAGGAAGCAGCAGAGTCACAAGGAGTCAGGGGCTGGCAGCTAAAGAGCTCGCCCTGACTAAGAAGATTCTTTACCGGACCCGGAGTCCAAGGCTGTGGGGACTAACTTCTACCCAGCAGCAGAATCCGTCAGGCAGGGGATTTCAGGTCCCCTGGCCCAGAAGCCCGAAGGCCCGGTCACACGCGTGGGACCAGCACCGCCATCGTGGAGCGGAAGCCATTAGAAGGCCCCGAGTCACCGGCCATACGGGTGAGCACCACACGGTACACTCAGGGACGTGGGCTACTTACATCAGCTTCTAGCAAGGTAGCCAGAAGAGTACAGTCAGCTTGGGAGGCCTACAACTACGCCTGGCCAGGGGAGATCCCATCTGCTCAAGGACTGACCAGGCCCCGTTCGCTAGCAAGTACTCCGGGAGGGTCTATCGTTGTTACCAGTAAAGACCCTGAACGCTACCATACCGTCTCTGAGTGGTTCCTGCTACCCCCATCATCCACGTCGGCTGCCCTGAGGCCATACCCCTCCCGTTGGGGGTTATACTATCACGCTGCACCATCCTTCCACCGGCCTCAGCGGTCTGCCCTGCAGCAGCAGCCCCCTGGCTGCATTCAACGGGTGGCGTAGTCATCAACCATTTTCTACCGCTAACAGACTGCCGTCCAGTTTGACTCCCTGGGCACGGACCGGGTCACCGCCACGAGACTACAACCCTAAACAGATCCGGCTCCGGGTAAGCTCCCGCGTGCGCAACGCAGCGCGACACAGGCCCAGGGGCGCGTCAGTTGCATCACGGTCTCCCTGGTGATATGGTGGTGGAGGATGAGGAGAAGGAGGAGGGCAACATAAAATAGAACAATTCCTGAAGGGTAAACCCATGTCTGGGTGTGAAGGGGTGCATGGGAATAGACCCTCAAAAAAATAACCACTGGATTTGAGTTTCTGTTTGATGCTATCATCTGGTGGTGTTGAGAAGTCTGGCCCAATCCAGCCCTTATTCATTTTTATAAGAGTCAGCCTGTCAGCATTCTCAGTTGACAGATGGATGCGCCTATCAGTTTTATGAGTTATAATGCCCCCGGCGGCACTAAAAACCATCTCTGACAAAACGCTAGCGGCCAGGACCTCCAAGGCGTAGAAAGACAGTTTATGCCACGTGTCCAGCTTGCATCTTCCAAAACCTTTCCCTCCTTGTCAGAGTACCCTGTGTATCAGGGCCTGGGCCCTGGGAGGGTCTGAGAAAACTGTTCCAGACCTTTGACAGCGTTCTCCTGCCTCTGCCGCATCTGGTTTGTGTCTCCCTCGCTTGTACTCCTTGGTTGTCCAATGAACTGTCTGACTGTGACCTCTGCCGCCAGTGTTGTCAGATGGGAATTTTTTTTTGTTATAATTCTTCAACAAGAGCCTGAACTAAATATCTCCAAAAATGAACTCCTTCGGTTTCCTCCCTCTATTAACCTACCTATACCTGACTTTGCAATTTCCTTTAGGTGGTGCCACCATAACTCCCACTCAGCACGCCTGCTAACTTGGAGTCATATTTGACACACAACTTTTCTTTATTCAACATGGAAAATCACTCACTCGCTCATGTCACCTGCACCTTAAAAACATCGCCACAATTCGACATTTTCTCACTTTTGATATTGCAAAAACTCTAAGGCTGTGTGCCCACTATGCATTTTTCAAGCGTTTTTACTGCGGAAAAATGCTTGGTAATACGTGCCCCATGGTCCCCAATGATAATCCGCATGTGCCATGCACATGCTGCGGAAATTTCCGCCGCGGATTATCATTGCGGAAAAATACGCAGCATGTCCATTAATTTTGCGGACACGCAGCGTAATTGCCGCCATTGACTTGCATTGAACCGCATAACATCCGTATGTATACATGTATACATGTGGATGTTATGCGGTTCAATGTGCGAATGGAACCCAGGTCTGGAGAAGAGGAGACTCTCCTCCAGACTTGGGTACCATGGTACCTGTTAAAAAAAGAATTTAAAATAAAAAATAAAGATTAAACTCATCTTCCGATGGCCCCCGGTCTCCATAGCGATGCGTCCGGTGTGTTGGGCGGCTCGTGATGGTCTAAAAGGACCTTCCATGACGTCATTTAGTCATGTAATAGGTCACGCGACCGTTGACGTCAGCGGTCGCGTGACCTGTCATATGACTAAATGATAGCATGAAAGGTCCTTTCACACCACCGCGGGCTGTACAAGAGACCGGACGCAGCGGAGAAAAGACCGGGGGCCATCGGAAGGTTAGTATAATCTTTATTTATTATTTTTTACCATTCTTATTCTTTTAACTATTTACTTGGTCACACTATATAAATCCATGCCGGTTGCATGGATATACAGTACAGACCAAAAGTTTGGACACACCTTCTCATTTAAAGATTTTTCTGTATTTTCATGACTATGAAAATTGTACATTCACACTGAAGGCATCAAAACTATGAATTAGCACATGTGGAATTATATACTTAACAAAAAAGTGTGAAACAACTGAAAATATGTCTTATATTCTAGGTTCTTCAAAGTAGCCACCTTTTGCTTTGATGACTGCTTTGCACACTCTTGGCATTCTCTTGATGAGCTTCAAGAGGTAGTCACCGGAAATGGTTTTTACTTCACAGGTGTGCCCTGTCAGGTTTAATAAGTGGGATTTCTTGCCTTATAAATGGGGTTGGGAGCATCATTTGTGTTGTGCAGAAGTCGGGTGGATACACAGCTGATTGCCTCCACAAGCCTAAAGGCAACATTTCAAGTGCAAGCAGTCCAGAAATGTGGCAGTTTAGTATTGCGGCCTGTGGGTGGTTGGCTGCATACTTGTGCTTGCATTCCAAGGACTGTGGTAGGGACAACTAAATGCTGCAAAGGGGCAAGGACATGGACAGTGATGGTTGCAAGTCTGCAACGACAAGTGCAGGGCGGGAGGCATCTTAGCATGCACCATGGACAGGGGATTGGCGTGCACGCACAACAGCGGAAGATGCAGTGGTGTCACCCGCAGACACTGTTTCTGGACCTTGGTGTTCGGCCCAGCTAGTCGGGTGCTTTGCTGTCATGTGCCTGAGCATGCTGGTGATGGTTAGGCTGGTAGTTTTGGTGCTCTTGCTGATGCTGGCCTGGCAGATGTTGCAAATGGCCTTTTTGGAGTTATCTAAACAGTGTTTAAAAAAGAACCAGACTCGGGAAGACCTAACAATTGTACTGGCAACTTCTGTTGTGTTGGTGTTCCGGGGAGCAGTTGCCCGCCTTGTGTCTGTGGCCACCGCACTGCTTGTTCCTGCCTGTTGTGGTGCTATGCCTCCCTTTCTCTGTGTGCTGCTGTCCTCACTCTACACGTCCCCTTGCCAGGTTGGGTCTGTGACTTCATCGTCCAATGTTTCGTTTTCCACTTCCACACCCTGGTCCTCCTCCTGATTTTCTGTCCATTGTGTTTCATCAATATCCACCTCTTGTGACAGTAATTGCGCTTTCCCACCGTCACCTTCGGGTGACCATGTCTGCTCAAATCACTACATGCGTTCTTCTGTTGCCCTGCTCGAAGCTGTCCGGTCGAGAGGCCCGAATTTATCGATGGAAAAGTGAACAGCTCTTGGAGTAACCCTGGACTCTAATCTCTCCTTCAAACCACATATTCAAGCTCTTTCCTCTTCCGAGTGGACCAAGCGAGAGGCCAGATTCTATAAATGGAAAGATGAACAAAACAGCTCTTTGGAGTGTCCAAGTGTGTGATCAGTTGTATCAGGGCTCTCAGAATGGTGGGAGGAAGGAGGATCAGGGTGAGGAAGATACCAACTCCAAGTAAAAAAAATCTCCCGGATCCGCACATTCCTCAACTACGAATCTACAAAAACACTAATGCACGCACTCATCAACTCTCCTCTCGACGACTGCAACCTCTTGCTCCGTGGTCTACCTTCTAACACTCTCGCATTCCTTCAATCTATCCTAAACTCTATTGCCCTACTAATCAACCTGTCCCCTCGCTATTCCCTGGCCTCTCCTCTCTTTCAATCCCTTCACTGGCTCCTCATTGCCCACAGACTCCAGTTCAAAACCTTAACCTTGGCATGCAAAGACATCCATAACCTGTCTCCTCCATACATTTGTGACCTAGTCTCCCGGTACTTACCTGCACGAAACCTCCAATCCTCACAAGATCTCCTTTTCTACTCCCCTCTTATCTCTTCTTTCCACAATCGCATACAAGATTTCTCCCATGCATCCCCCCTTCTCTGGAACTCTCTACCATTTCTGACTCTCGCCTACTGTTGAAACCTTCAAAAAGTACCTGAAGACCCACCTCTTGCGTACAACCTGCAGTAACCCTCGCTTCACCATACCGCTGCACGACCAGCTCTATCCTCACCTACTGTATCCTCACCTGACGCGCCCCCTGGGCCATGTGGTACTCGGTGCCGGGCCGGTCGGTGGAGGGGATGTCACAGTGGCAGTGACCTGGTCCGTGACCCAGGGGGGTCAATAAAAGGGGATTTATAGTTTTTATAGTTTAATGTTCGTGACGCCACCTGTGATATGCGGCTAACGGGAGCCGCCGCTGCGGAGCAGGTCCTCTGGAGCTGGAGTAAATGCAGCAGAGTTGGTTTAGCTCTCCACAGGTAGAGCTTAGCTCCAGGGCAGTGTAGATGTAGTATGAGGTAGATGTTGCTGTGCAGTATGGTGCAGGGGGATGATGGCGCAGCAATAATTCACAGAGACAGTGGGGTGCAGTCTTCAGGGTTTACTCACAGTTGTTAAGTTCCTCAGGTTACACTTTCCGGATTATAACCACCCACGTCGTCCTGTGTTCACAAAGGAAGGGGTTCAGCAATCCCTCCGATAATTCAGGAGCACATAACGGGACCCCCTTCTGTGTGCCTTTCTCAGTCGTCTTCCTGCTCTGGCTCTGACCCTCCTGCCCTGCGCCTCACAATCAGTGTCCCGAGCCGGTAGCCTCGGATCTTGTCGGGCAACCTGCAGTCCCCTGGACCCTCTGTGGCCACCTTTTCAGCGATGTAATTGTGGCTATGGCAACTGCACCCTAAAAGTACAGAAGCCTCCGGTTTCTAGCTGAACGCTGCAATTCTCACTAGTTAGGGGCCGGTCCCCTCTGCGGCTTGATCCTTCCACTCCTGGTAGATTCGGGCACACGGGTGGCCTCCAGCACTTCCCGTACCCCTAGGATCCCCTCTTTCCTTCTTGGAGCCTTCCTTCCTGCTCCTCTCCTCTCTTCAGTCAGTCTCACCTCCTGGGCCTCTCACTAGGCCCGCTCCGCCTGAGCAGAGTTCCTGCAGAGCTCCTGCTCCCACTCACTGTCCTCCTCTGACTGGAACCCTTCTAGATGGTTCCATCCCTTTTTATATACTTGCTGAAGTGCTCCCCTGATCTCCTTCCTCCACCAACACCCACTACATGGTTCCCCCCTCTCTTGGTTCCCCCCACTCCAGCCAGGGACAGGGCTCAGCAGAGGAGCAGTGCATCTTGCCCCTCCTGCTGGTCTGGAGTAGTGTAGTGTTGGATGCAGGTGTTTGGGTCCCGAGCAGTACTCCATCCTTACCTGAGAGTGGGATACCACACCTCTGGATGAGATGCAGTACCTCTGTGGCGACTGAACCCACAGGGGCACCACATACCCCTCTGGTAAAACACAGCACGTCCACGGGCTGGAACAGAGTATAAACACAAAGTATTTTAAAGACATGCAATTTTTAAAATGCATTCGCATATAAGATCATAAACAAACTTTTTCTTTCCTTTATGCGAGACACATTTCTTAAACGTTACAGGTTACTTATTAGCTTATAAAACATTATAAAACTTTTTCAAAACAATTTTCTTCACATTTATAAAACACTTTTTTTTTTTCATAAAACATATCTTTCAACTCAATACAGTGAGATCCATAGCCGGGTGTCCATCTCACTGGAGAAGGTGCAATCTGATGAATCATGAGGGACCCGTCCGAAAACCCTCAACGTAGGCCCTGGGCGTGGCTGCAGGTCATAGGTGATCCAAATGTTGGACCACGTCTTCGGCCACGGCAAACGGGTTTTTGTTCTGTGTTCTTTCTTTTATATAAAATCAATAAGAGGCACTTTAATAAGTGTAAACTATTTACAGTTTAAAAGTTTTTGGCTGCTCATTACCTTAACCGGGTACACTAAACAAATAAGCATAAACTTTTTAAACACACACTTTTAACTCTGCACTGCTGCTCTACCCTTCCGGGTAACTATATACACACATTTTTAAACAGGGAGTTCAATAGTGGTGCTTCCTCCTGGGAAACACCTGGTTGCTGCAGGCTGACTCAGCCTCTGATTGCAGGGGCATGTCCTCCTCCACTACCCTGTATACATTCAGGGCATACCAGCCCCGCTCACCTCTGTGCCTGGTGTAGGTGACTCGGTCACCGGGATACAAGTCTCGGTCGGGATGTCACTGTTGGAGATGGGACTCCACGTCCCGCCAGTTAACAAAGAGGTCAGTGCCAAGCCGTGACTCATGGATGAACCCCCATCCTCCATCCAGTCAAGCCTGACCTCCACTTCGGCACATGGCTCAGGCGTGGCCGACTTTGCCTTGCGGGCCCGGGCCTTCTCCTCCATGTCCCTTGCCTCCATTCCCTCCCAGCGCACCCGCCGGGTGAGCCGCTCCTTCTCCAGCTGCAGGAGCTCCCACCCACAGTGCTCCTCCCGACGTGCAGCTTCCTTTCAGGTCTCCCGGGGAAAACCCATGAGGTCCCCGCCGGGTTATCCCACAGGAATTGGTCTTCCTCTCCCCTGTGGGCGACCAAGGGCTCAGGAGCGGGCAGCAACGAGAGGCTCTGATCCTCTATCTCTGCGGACCAGTCCCAGGCCGTGCGCCCGTACACCCATTCGGGTGTGGGAGCAGGCGGCTCTTGAAGGGGGCCTAGGAGCAGGTCCGCCTCACCAGCGCCCGGGGTTGATGGTTCCGGGCCCAGGAGCAGGTCTGGGGCGTGAGCACCCGGGGACGGAGGTTCCGGCAGGGGAACCAGGGATGGGGCAGCGTCAGCCGCGTCCGGGACAGGGACTTCGCTCCTACCTGCTCCCACGACTGACACCTCCTGGTCTGTGTGCGGCTCCGCCGGGGCCAGGGTGCTGCCAATCACTTGCAGCGCCGACCACTTCTCCACCAGCTCCGCTTTCCAGGCAGTGATCGCAGCTTGCTGGGCCACTTCCATCCTTCTGCCCAGTTCCTGCATCTCGCCCCGGATGAAGCTGGTGTCCTCCAGGGACAACTTTTCAAGCACCCCCTCCACAGTGAGGGGTTCTGCCGTGGGCTGCAGGCCACAAGATGGAGCTTCTAGCTGACCTCTCTCCATCTTGCCTGCCGGGTGCGGTCTGTCTAGACTGCTGGAGACTCCGCCCTGTCTCCAAGGTTTCTTCTCTCCTCTCCCCTTTCTGGGGCGGTCCCATGGCTGCTTGCTGTCGACCACACCTGGAGGCGGCTTCCCCAGACTGATGGACAGATCCAGGTATATGGCCACAGGCGCATGGCGCGGGTTGCGCTTTTGGCGCAATTCTGGGACCCGGCCCATGATGGGAGGCTCTTTGTTGTCCTTGATAACGCACATAATGGCGCCCGTTCTTCTGGAGTGGGCACCATATTCAGTATACAACACAGTCTCTAGGCGCACAATACCCGGTGATAACGGGTGGGTTCACATCCTGTTCGTGACGCCAAATATGACGCGCCACCTGGGCCGTGGGGTACTCGGTGCCGGGCCGGTCGGTGCAGGGGATGTCACAGTGGCAGTGACCCGGTCCGTGAACCACGGCGGTCAATAAAAGGGGATTTATAGTTTTTATAGTTTAATGTTCGTGACGCCACCTGTGGTATGTGGCTAACGGGAAATGCTGCTATAATCCAGCAACGTTCGCCACAAGTTATGTGCTGCCGTCTATAACGTATGTGTCTCTGTCCTGTGAGACAGAAGAAAATGTATTCAAGAACCGTACCTGCTACTATCTGTATATAGTTACAGCACCTAGTAAATAAGAGTTTATTTTTCTAATACTGTCTGGCTAAGGCTGTGTTCACACGATGCGTATTTCATGCGTTTCCGCGGCGTTTTTGCAGTTGCGTAAACGCCGCGGAAACGCATGAAAAACGCATGGTAGAAGGGAAGCAATGTTCCCCAATGGAAATCCGCATGTGCTGTGCCCATGATGCGGATTTTTCCGCAGCGTTAACGCTGCGGTCAAAAATCCGCAGCATGTCAATTAATTTTGCGGAAACGCGGCGATTTCGCCGCCATTGACTTGCATTAGAACGCGCCAATTCCGCAAGACAGCATCTGTACTTGCGTAATTGGTGCGTTCTAATGTGCGGATGGTACCCGGGTGTGGAGGAGAGGAGAGTCTCATCCACACCCAGGTACCATTAAAAAAGCTGTAAAAAGAAGAATAAAATAAAAAATAATGTATTCTTACCTTCTGTCGGCCCGCGCAGCGCTCCCGCTTGGTTCCCGGCACTTTGCAGTGAGTTGTAGGACCTGCGGTGACGTCAGAGTCATGTGACGGGTCACGTGACGCTGACGTCGGCAGGTCTTTCAATTCAAAGTTGCCGGCAGCCGGGAGAACAGATTGAGCAGGACAGCGCGGGCCATCGGAGGTAAGTATATACACGCTCTCGGTTCACACTGTATAAATCCATCCTGTTTGCATGGATTTATATAGTGTGACCTAGTTATCAAGCACTTTCCAGGTGATGCTAACATCGCCTGGAAAGCGCTTGTCAATCTGCATGCGGAAACGCATGTGAATCTGCATGTGGATCCGCATGTATTCTGCAGGAAAAATGCATGCACAATCTGCATGCGTTTTTTCTGCCAGGGAGATGCAGAAATGATGCAGAAATTTTCTGCTTCATTTCTGCATCGTGTGCACATACCCTTATTCTCCAAAAATGTGAAAGGTCCCCAGCTCCATCGTGACTCTCCACCTTGAGAGTGATGTTTATGGTAAAACTAAAGAACTTAGTGCACACACATTGGGACCCATCTGTTTGGTGTTTAGGGCTTCTAAAGTAAACCTAAGCCAGGGAGGTTTCTCACAACATCAAACCTATTTTAAAGGTGGACGCTTTTATAAATCGTGTTTTCCCAGAACGTCCAATTTTCTCGATTTGACTCTTCAGTCTTCTTAATGACCTGTTTAAGACTTTTGTGACGGCCTCATCCGTGATCGATCGTGGTGGTCTTCATCTTTTTCCTTCATTCTCCATGGTCATAGATATTGATATAACATGTAGAGAATAATATAAACCCTCAGTCTGGTCAACCTTCAAGAGGAAGGAACTTCTACAGACAAAATAATGCTATACATATAAAAACTGACGGTGGTTCAAATAGTTAGGAAAAGGCCCCTTTGCAGTCAATGGTAGTAGTGGGATTCCTTCCCTGCAGATTCCCTAAGCATGGTATGGTATGTACTTCCTTGAAAACTGGTTTACACAGCTTTTTCGTTCTCTGATATGGTGAAGCAGCAAATATAAGTAGTGGTTGGCTAGTCATCCTATTAACGCTTTATATCCATACTGTTCCTTTAACTTTGTAAGGATTCCGTACAGATACTCAGAAGAAATTTACCAATGTGGGTTTTTTTCCTACATAGCATATATCCAGTGGGGATCTCATCAAAATGGAAAATTCTTTTTCAAAGTGGATCTATGAAGCATTTTAGTAATTTTTCATATTGCATATAAAACAGACATGAATAAATCATGATTTTCACATTTGCATAAATTGAATGTGCAGAGAGGAAAGAATGGAGATTAGGATTGTATGGTTTAACATATATAAGTATTGACAGAAGAATTGTGAGAATGATCTGCACAGGCTTAAGTGGGTTATACTGGTCTATGGGTCTTCTTAGGGTCTACCGTCCCCACGCCATCTAGTCAGTCAGATCCTCCAGACAGTTTCTGCAATTTAAGAAACTCACCATTTGTTTGCAGATCAGAGAAAAAATGAAAGTCAGCTCCATGATGTCCCCATATTACCATGATGTCCCCATCTTGACCATCATAGCCTGAGGTTGAAGTGTGATAATTTGGGGGCTGTTTCTTAATGGGCTTCTCCGTGATATTAATATTTATGACTTCTCTTTAGGATAGGCCATTAATGTTTGATCAACTTCTCCAGAAGTTCCATATAACCAGAAGAAGTCCCAAGGGTCAGTTTTACTGGAGATAAAAAAAATCTTAAAAATACACGACCAGAGAACCCTGAGAGTAACGCCCCTTAGTAAAGACCATATAAATTAGCAATAAAGAAAAAGGCTCATATCTCTGGAACCATATTGTGGATTTAAAAAAATAAAAAAAATAAAAGCTTAAGAAACAGCATGAATAAAATAAAGGCAAACAGTCTGCTTTTGACCTGATGAAAGGAACTCTTAGGCTATGTGCACACTGCATTTTTTATGGATTTTTGCAGCTTTTTTTCCGAGCGGAAATGCACCAAAAACGCTAGGTAATCTGTGTGCCAGCTAATGCAATGACAATCCTGAAGTTCTGTGCACATGATCAGGAATTTAAATCTGCAGCATGTCAATTCTTTGTGCATTTCTGCAGCATTTTTCACCCATAGACTTGAATTGAGTCAGTCAAATCCTCAGCAAAAACGCAAGTATACATATATTTGCGGATTTGCTGTGGATGTTTGCTGTATATTTGACTGACTCAATTCAAGTCAATGAGTCAAAAACGCGGCAAAACCACACAAAGAATGGACCGCGGGAGACTACTCCTCCCATCATCCGACGGCCGCTCCCGCTGACAATAGCAGGAACAGGCGTGGCTGAGGGGAGAAGTAGTCTCCTCAGCCGGCGTCTGTGCGCTGTGTTTAAAAACAAAGGTAAAATAAATCAATATTAAAATAAAAACACCTTATTCTCACCTGTCTGTCGTTCTCACAATGTCCCACAGCGACCCGGCAGCCAGCAGTACACTGACGGGAGCACGATCGCTCCCGGCAGTGTACATTACTGCGGTGCTGGTACTGAGTTTACTGGAGTTCAAACAGCTGAAGATCAGCTCATCAGCTCCGGTGTCCTCACTTACGGCATCTGTGTTGCGTGGGAATTTTCCCACATAACACTGATGCAGTAAGTGAGAGCACCAGAGCTGATCAGCTGATCTTCAGCTGATGAACTCCGGTGAACTCAGTCCCAGCAGCGCAGCACTATACACTGACGGGAGTGATTACACTCCTGTCAGTGTATACAGTGCTGTCTTCTACAGCAGTCCCATTAGTGATTGCTGATGTGACTGCTGTACAAGTGACCCGGATCGCCGTGGGACACTGGGATTATGTCATGACGGCAGACAGGTGAGGGATATGGTTGCTTTTTATTTTTGGTTTCTTACAGGAGACAAGGGCTTCGGGGATTGGGTGTTAGGTGAGTATACAGTGTTTTTTATTTTTATTTAAAATAAAAGACTTTATTCTGGCCATGTCTTTTTTAAAAAAATGTCAAAAACCTTACTACAGGGTTAGTAATGGGGGTGTCTTATAGACGCCCTCCATTACTAATCTGAGCTTCATGTCAGCCACCAATACAAGGCTGACATGAACCTTAACCTTATTACCCCACTCGCCACTGCTACACGGCAGTGAGAAGAGCGGAGGCTAAGCACCAGATTTGGCGCATCTTATCATCTGATGTTATTAGCCACGGAGGGGGCCAGAATCCATTACCTCTTCCCTGGCCATTAATATCAGCCCGCAGCTGTCTGTTTAGCCTTTGCTGGTTAGATTTTATAGGGGGACCCTACGTAAATTTTTTCTGGGGTCACCCTGTAATCTAGCCAGTAAAGGCTAAGCAAACAGTTGTGGGCTGTTATTAATAGCCAGGGAACATTTTTAGCTAATGGCCCTTCCCCGGCTACTAATATCAGCTCCCAGCGGTCGGCTTTCCCTCTACTGGTAACGAAAATTATGTGGGAGCTCACATAATTATTTTTAATATTAGGTTATGTGCCCACAATCCAGACGTAGCAGTGCTTTGGACACAGCATATTTTTGCTGCGTCCAAAACGCTGTGCTCTATTGAACGCAGGTAAATCCGTATGTGTTCACTGAACCATGCAGATTTACCGCATTCAATACATTCTAGTGGTCAAATTTCTGTTGCAGAGACTAGCGACTCCTCAAGAGAATTTGACATGCTGCGGTTCTAAAAGATGCGCCGCATGTCAGTGTCTACGGGTGAACTGCAGCCTCAGATGCACGCATAGTGAACATGGCATTTATAGAAATCCCATTCACTATGCTGTAACATCAGTCCGCTGTGGGTTTGACACTGCATAAATACGCAGTTTCAAACCCGCAGCGGCTCCTGATTGTGGGCACATGCCCAAACTCACCCGCAGGATGTCAACTTCTGTAGCGGAGACGCTAGTCTCCGCTGCAGATTTTGACCAATTGAAATGTCATTACATGCAGTGGATCTGCATGTACTGACAACATAAGTATGGCATTAGAACACAGCATCTTGGACGCAGCTAAAATTCGCTGCGTTCAAAGCGCTGCTGGTTGTTGATCGTGGGGACGTAGTGGCTAAATAAACAGCTGTGAGCTGTTATTAATAGCCAGGGAACTTGTTTGCCTAATGGCACCTTCCTAGGCTAAAATAGCAGCTCTCAGATGCCCCAGAAATTACATAAATGGGAATGCTAATGGGATTAAGGATTTTGGGATTAGCTGACACCTAGCCCTTTGCTTAGTGATGGAGAGGTGTCAATCAGACCCTCTCATTACTAAACATAAGTAAAGTAAAGAGTTAAATAAAGATACACACTGAGAGTAAAACACTTTATTCGAAATACAACAGACACATTTTTTAATCATGTAAATTAACCAATATACTCACCCCACGTCTGATGGTAATCCAAGGGTTAAAGCAATGTTCCATGTTTCTTTTTTCAAATATCTTTATTTAGCTCCAAAAAACATTCATTGTTGTAGAAAAATGCATCAAAATCATGGCAAAACAAGCATTTTTTCTGCAGCGTTTTTCTTGTCAAGAGATGCAGAAACCTTAAGGAATTTTCTGCATTCAAATCTGTTCGGAGAGAGTCAGGAAGCCTCCATTCATATTAGATGGTTGGTTAATCCTGATAAAATTGTTGGGTTAGGCCAACTTTTATTTAATGTGCATGGGGACCTTAGACAGGGTTGGCAACTCATTTTTTATTTTTTAATCATGGATATCCAATCATTTAGGCAACATTTTTATGAACAACATTGTAAAACGTAAAACACCATAAATCATCAAGATTTTAATTTATAAAAGTATACAGACCAAAATTGTTAAATGAACACATAAGCAGTGTTCACGATGAAGTGTAAAATGATAATAATTACAGTCATAAAAATCCATTCAAGTTCCACCAGATTAAAAAAAATCTCTGACACATCCCTTTTTTTACGGATTGTCCAGGAGTTTCTAGTTGATTGCAATGCTAACCTTAAAAGGAACCTGTCACAAAGTACATGCAGTTCGATTTCTGGACTCTGGACAGCATGGTATAAGGGAAGGAGAAGCTGACTAGAAACTGACTAGAATAATATATACAGTCATGGCCGAAAGTATTGGTACCCTTGAAATTGTTCCAGAAAATGAAGTATTTCTCCCAGAAAATTATTTCAATTACACGTTTTCTTATACACATGTTTATTTCCTTTGTGTATATTGGAACAACACAACAAAACAGAGAAAAGGGGAAATTGGACATAATTGGACATAATTTCAAACTAAACCCCAAAAATGTCAAGCCAAAATTGTTGGCACCTTTCCAAAAGTGTGGGTACACAACTTTGTTTCAAGCATGTGATGCTCTTTCAAACTCACCTGTGGCAAATAACATATGTGGGCAATATGAAAATCACACATGAAACCAGATAAAAAGGGGAGAAGTTGACTCAATCTTTTCATAGTGTGTCTGTGTGTGCCACACTAAGCATGGAGGACAGAAAGAAGAGAACTATCTGAGAACTTGAGATCCAAAATTGTTGAAAAATATCAACAATTTCAAGATTACAAGTCCATCTCCAGGGACTTTTATGTTGCTTTGTCAATGACATTGTGGCGCCCATGAGGGTTCAGTCGCCACAGAGGTACTGCATCTCACCCAGAGGTGTGGTATCTCACTCTCAGGTAAGGAAGGAGTACAGCTCGGGACCCTAACACCTGCATCCAACACATACCCGCAGTGGGGGTAGAGCGAGATTGCTCCTAAGGGAGAGCACAGTCCTGGGTCCCTAGCTGGGGGGGAGGAACTATGTAGTGGGTGTGGGTGGAGGAAGTAGCTTAGGGGAGCACATGAGAGGAAGGTATAAAAAGGGAAGCCATCTTAGAAAGGAGTCAGTCAGTCTAAGGAGAGAGAGAGAACAGTCTACAGTGAGAGGAGTGGAGCAGGGCTCTGCAGGAGCTCTGCTCAGGCAGAGGGCCTGAGGAGAGGCCCAAGACTGAAGAAAGAGGAGAGGGAGCAGGAAGGGCTCCAGGAACGGAAGAAGGGACCCCAGGGGTGCGGGCAGTGCTGGAGGCCACCCGTACGCCCGAATCTCCCGGGAGGTGGAGGGGTCAGACCACACAAAGGGGACCGGTCCCTCAACTAGCAGAGAACTTCATGACTCAACTAGAAACCGGAGGCTGCAGTATTTCAAGTCCTGCAGCCAACAGTCCATATCAGTCTCACCAAGAAGGTAGCTATAGAGGACCCAGAGGACAGAACAGACGTCGCCCGACAAGGCCCTCAGGTACCGGATTGGGACACTTGGTATGAGGTGCAGGGAGACGGCCAGAGAAAGGACACAGAAGGGGGTCCCGTTAAGTACTCCGGAGATATGAGGGTGGACTGAACCCCTCCCTGAGTAAGCGCAGCACGGCGAGGGAAGTTACTTTGGTACCTGTAACTTGGACTGCAACAACCGTGAGTAAAGACCCTGAGGACTGCACTTCATTGTCTCTGTGATTATTGCTGCACCATCAACCCCTGCACTACAACTCCCAGCACAACCCATAACATCTACACTGCCCTGGAGCTAAGCTCTACCTGTGGAGAGCCACACCATCCCTGCTGCAGTAACATCATCAGCTCCAGAGGACCTGCTCCACAGCGGCTGCTCCCTTAGCCGCATACCACAGGTGGCGTCACGAACATTGTACATAATTCCCCTGTAAATAATTCCCTATTGAATGACCGCCCTGGGTCACGGACCGGGTCACCGCCACTGTGACATCCCCCGGCATCTACCGGCCCAGCACCGTGTACCCCACGGCCCAGGGGGCGCGTCAACATAATCAAGAAGTGTACAACCCATGGCACTGTAGCTAATATCCTTAGACATGAACGGCAGAGAAAAATTGATGAAAGGTTTGCAACGCAAGATAGTCCAGATGGTGGATAAGCAGCTCCAATCAAGTTCCAAAGAAATTCAAGCTGTCCTGCAGGCTTAGGGTGCATCAGTGTCAGCGCAAACTATCCGTCGACATTTGAATGAAATTAAACGCTATGGCAGGAGACCCATGAGGAACCCACTGCTGACACAGAGAGAGACAACTAAAAAAGCTAGACTGTGAGTAAGCCAAAATCCTTCTGGGAAAGCATCTTGTGGATAGATGAGAGCAAGATAGAGAGCTTATGGTAAAGCACATCATTCCACTACTTACCAAAAATGGAAAGAGGCCGACAAAAAAAAGAACACAGTACTTAAAGTCAAATATGATGGAGGTTCAAAGATGTTTTACGGTTGTTTTGCTGCCTCTGGCCTGCCTTAATTGTGTTCAAGGCATCATGAAATCTGAAGGTTACCAAAGGATTTTGGGTTGCAATGTTGTGCCCAGATTCAGAAAGCTGGGTTTGCGTCCTAGGTCATGAGTTGTCCAGTAGGACAATGACCCCAAACATACTTCAAGAAGCACCCAGAAATTGATGGAAACAAAGCGCTGGAAAGTTTTGAAGTGGCGAGCAATGAGTCTGAATCTAAATCCCATTGAACACCTGTGGAGAGATTTTAAAATTGATATTCGGAGAAGGCATACTTTAAATATGAGAGATCTGGTGTAGTTTGCAACAGAAGATTGGTCCAAAATTTCAGTTGAAATATGCAAGAAGTTTGTCGATGGTTATAGGACGCGATTGATTGCAGTTTTTTATTGCAAAGGGTGTGCAACCAAATATTAACCCCTTCACCCTGAAGCCTGTTTTCACCTTCCTGAGAAAGCCAATTTTTTTCAAATCTGATCAGTGTCACTTTATGAGGTAGGTCTAAGGGGTAACATTTCTCCTTGTGGAGACTGACATACCAACTCTGGCATGCCAAGATAAGGAGGCCGTTCAAAATGTCCATTTTTTTAAATATCGGAAATTTGGTGAAAATATTGGAAATTTCACAATTTTCAAACTTTTAATTTTATTGCCATTAAACCAGAGAGTTATATTACACAACGTAGTTAATAAATAACATTTACCATATGTCTACTTTAAATCTGAATCATTTTTAAAACATAATTTTTTTTGTTAGGAAGATAGAAGCAGCAATCCTACAAGTCACAATCGACCCTTTAACGAGTCTTGCACTTTGACTTAGGATAATTTCCCAGAGGAGCATTGCATGGCGAATAAGCCTCCTTACCTTGGCATGCCAGAGTCGGTATGTCACTCTCCACAAGAAGAAACATTTCCCCTTAGACCTCAGTCTAGAGCCTCTCACCTAACTAAAGCCGTTCTCATACTTTGCACTGACGAGGGCCAATAGCCCGAAACACCATGTCTGCAAATTGTGATTCTGATTTGCCTATTATCCTAAGTCATTTTGCAAGACTCGTTAAAGGGTCAATTGTCACTTGTAGGATTGCTGTTTCTAATAGGTGGCGCTATAGAGTTCAAGTCATCTTTCTCTCTGAAGTGGCAATTTGCACTATATGATGTAATAACTCTAGAACGCCTCAACATATCCCAGTGATTCTGAGATTGTTTTTTTCGATATGACTTGCGTTTATTTTTTAAAATATCGGAAATTTGGCAAAAATATTGAAAATTTCACAATTTTCAAACTTTTAATTTTATTGCCCTTAAACCAGAGAGTTATATCACACAACATAGTTAATAAATAACATTTACCACATGTCTACTTTAAATCTGAATCATTTTTAAACCATTTTTTTTTTGTTAGGAAGTTAGAAAGATTAAAAGTTGATCAGCAATTTCTCACTTTTCCAACAAAATTTACAAAACCATTTTTTTAGGGACTACATCACATTTGAAGTGACTTTCAGGGGCCTATTTGACAAAAAATATCCAAAATTGACATCATTCTAAAAACCGCACGCCTCAAAGTGCTCAAAACCACATTCAAGAAGTTTATTAACACCTCATGCGCTTCACAGGAATTAAAACACTGTTTTTTCCACAAAAATGTTACATTAGCCTCAAATTTTTTATTTTCACAAGGGTACCAGGAGAGAATGGACCTCAAAATTTGTTGTGCAATTTCTCCTGAGCACGCTGATACCCAATATGTGGAGGAAAACTACTGTTTGGGCGCACGGCAGGGCTTGGAAGGGAAGAAGCACCATTTGACTTTTTGAATGCAAAATTTGCTGGAATCATTAGCAGATGCCATGTCGTGCTTGGAGAGCCCCTGATATGCCTAAACAATGGAAACCCCCCACAAGTTACCCTATTTTGGAAACTAGACACCACAAGGAATTTATCTAGATGTCTGGTGAGCACCTTGAGCCTCCAGGTACTTCACAGAATTTAATAACGCGGAGCCATGAAAATAACAAATCACATTTTTCCCACCAAAATGTTGTGTTAGCCCCAATTTTTTCATTTTCACAAGTGTAACAGGAGGAAATGGACGATAATTTGTTGTGCAATTTTTCCTGAGTATACCGATATCCCATATTTGGTGAAAAACTACTGTTTCGGTGCACAGCAAGGCTCGGAACAGAAGGAGCACCATTTAACTTTTGGAGCACAAAATTGGCAGGAATAGATTGCGAATGCCATGTCACATTTGACAAGCCCCTGACATGCCAAAGCAGCAGAAACCCCCACAAATGACCCTCTTGAGCAATTCATCTAGTGGTGTAGTGAGCATTTTTAACCCTCAAGTGATTTACTAAGTTGTATAACATTGGACTGAGTCAATGGAAAATTCCAAATTTTTCTACTAAAATGTTACTTTGGCCCTAAGTTTTCAAAAGGGATAATAGGAGAAAATGGAACACAAAATATGTTACGCAATTTCTCCTGAGTACGCCAATACCTCATGTGTGGTCGAAAACTACTTTTGAAATAGGGGAAGCATGGTGGCTCAGTGGTTAGCACTGCAACTCTGCAGTGCTGGGGTCCAGGGTTCAAATCCAAACAAGAACAACATCTACAGGGAATTTGTATGTTCTCCCTGTTTTTGCATGGGTTTCCCCCGGGTACTCCGGTTTCCTCCCACACTTCAAAGACATATTGATAGGGAAATTAGATTGTGAGCCACAATGGGGACAGTGCCGATAATGTCTGTAAAGCGCTGTGGAATTAATGACGCTATATAAGTAAATACTTCTTTTTGTGTTGAACTTTGATTTTTGCCTTGTTGAAAGATCCCTGGAACAGACAGTTCATTGGGGAACATGGATGAAAAGTGCGCTTAATATCTCAGCCTTTTCTTTGTCCTCTATAATTATCTTGTCATTATCGTCTTTTAAGGGCCTATACCATCTGTTTTTATCTTTTTGGCATTGATGTATTTATAAAAAAATTTGGGATTTAGTTTAATGTCGCTGGCGATATGTTTCTCTGAGTAAAATAAGTAAATGAATAAAAAATATAGGTAAGGATGGTGGTGCTAAAATGGCTTATTATTTCCAATGGTGCGGAAATGTAGCACTTAGAGTGTGAGCAGTGAGGCACAGCACCAGACAGTATCCGTGCTACACCAAGAGAACCGGGAAAGATAAAAACATGAAGGTTATGTTGGTGAGCTGCCGATGATGTTAGTGAGGATGCCATAATTTAAGATTAACTACCTTTTATTTAGGGTTCAAAATCACAAACCGGATTTCGGTTCCAGACCGGAGTCTTCATCAGGTGTGTGTGGTAGGCGCTAGTGATGAGCGAGCATGCTCGCTACTGCTCGGTGCTCGTCTGAGCATCTCACTGCTCGAGATGCTCGGCGCTCGCCAAGTATTTCCGGGGTTGCTCGGCGGGAGCTCGGGTCTCCTCCCTGCATGTTTGACGCTCTTTACAGAGCCAATGAACATGCATGGATTGCCTGACACTCACTGAAATGCCGTAGCCATGTTGGTTGTGGCATTACAGTGATTGGCTGGCCGTAAAGCGTCATCAGGTCTATATCAGACCTGGCGCCGCCATGCTCGTCACAGTCACTCTGGAATCAGACAGTGTAGGGAGAGGTGCTGCTGAGTTAGGGAGAGATTTGCTTGTTTTTAGTTAGTGTTGGTGTACCAAACTATATTGGAGACACATATCCATCTCAACAAACAGTCCTTCTGAGGACTAATCCATCTACAGAGAAATCAGGCAGGCAGTGTATATAGGCAGGCAGGGTATATAGCAGATTGCAGTGCACATATCACAAGAGGCTCCATTCCAGTTTTGTCTGCTGCTGCTGTTAGATATTTCTAGAAATAGGCCCAGGTCTCAGGGGCAAGGAATAATTTTCTTTTAGATCTTAATCCTCATTATTTGCTTAAAAAGCAATCCAGAGAACACAGTTTTTCTGCGCCATTTGCTTGTTTTGGGAGAGGTGCTGCCATGTCAGGGACAGAGTTGCTTGTGTATTAGGTAGTGTAGGGAGAAAAACTGTACATTACACATATCCATCTTAACAAACAGTCCTTCTGAGGACTAATCCATCTGCAAAGATATCAGGCAGGCAGGCTGTATAGGCAGGCAGTGTATATAGCAGACTGCAGTGCATATAGCACAAGAGGCTCCATTCCAGTTCAGCCTTCTGCTGCTGTTAGATATTTCTATACAAAGGTCCAGGACTCAGGGGCCAGGAATACTTTTCTTTAGATCTTAATCCTCATTATTTGCTTAAAAAGCAATCCAGAGAACACCATTTTTTCTGCGCCATTTGCTTGTTGGCACAGCAGAATGCAGCCAGGTCCTTTCCATATTAGAGCACTAGAAATCAAGCTATTTAAAATTTTGTTTTCTCTGTCAAACAGATCACATATATGTTGTCAGAAAATACTGCCATTTCTGGCGTGCATTAAAAATTTCCTTTAGTGTGTCATTGAAGCAATTCACCGCAGTTTGCTGTTCAAACTACTTACCTACAGGCCAGGTATTTAAAACTCTGTTTTCTCCGTCAAACGGATCACATATACGTTGTCAGAAAATACTGCCATTTCTGGCCTCCATTAAAAATTTCCTTTAGTGTGTCATTGAAGCAATTCACCGCAGTTTGCTGTTCAAACTACTTACCTACAGGCCAGGTATTTAAAACTCTGTTTTCTCCGTCAAACGGATCACATATACGTTGTCAGAAAATACTGTCATTTCTGGCCTCCATTAAAAATTTCCTTTAGTGTGTCATTGAAGTGTGGCACCCTGCTACAACAGGTACCACAGGACCCAAAAGGGTGCATGGATGGACTTCTCCACAAGAGGTCCTCACTACATGCAGACACCTCCACCCTTCCACCTCATAACACCAGAGGGAGCCCGGATAGGGATATATATATTTGGAGGGTGGAGCCAGGCAGTTAAGCAGTTGTTCAGAGAGTGTGCTGCCACTGAGAGCAGTGAAGAAGCAGCACATCTGCTGCTGTGTTCTGAGGGCCCCGAGTGTGGCCGGAGGCAAGGAGAGAGGAGTTGAGGGGACAGAGGAGCATCATAGGCTCGCCCCAAGACACAAACCGGACACCGGGTCCGCGCCTACAGGGTCCTCTATACCCAGTAGGGACTACCGGCTTACCAGGAGGCTTCCAGACCCCTGGTCATCCTGAAGCTACCAGCAATAACCGGTTAGGAACCACGAAGGCCTCGGCATCCAGGGATAGTGGTTGCCAAAGAAATGTCCTACTACCAAGCGGTCAGGTGAGAGAGCAACACAACACAGAAGCTAGGCCAAGTTTAAGGCTGGCTAGAAGCTTAGAAAGAGGGAGACACGGATCAGGAGGCTTTATACCCGCTCACTGGGGAGAAGTCCTGAAGTGCACCCTTCCTAGCAAGTACCCTGGACCATACCTGCCATTACACCAGTAAAGGTACTGAAGTGAATCCCCTGTGTGAGTGTCCGTCATTCCCCCTGACCTGGCCATCTTTCACCTGCATCCTTTCATCAACTCTGCCCCAAGGGTCTGCTACACCTGTGGGGAGCAGAAACATCCCAGCTGCCATTTCATCACCCCCGGAGGTCTGCAGCAGCGCCGGTAACCATTACCGGAAACCACAGGTGGCGTCACGAAACAAACTATACACTAAAGACCCTTTTTTCAAGAGAGAGCCCAGAGTACGGGCCCGGGAGCCGACTGCCGTGACATCCTAGGCAAGGTAAAAGGCCCGGGTACCGAGTCCCCCTATATCCCCCTGGGTGACACATCTCTCTTCCTGGCGTCACGAACAGGATTTCGTGCCCGTTGCCACTGGGTACTGTGTGCCGTATTTGAACTGTGTTTGAACTGTGGTGAACATCGCCGCCATTACCGCGCCGAAGCGCGGGAAGAAGAGGGGCGTAACCGCGGGAATCAGAGAGGCGTGACTGTTGGAAGCGCGCGAAGCTCAAGCCCCGCCTCGCGCTCTGACGCAGCACCAGGAAGCGTCAGGTCCTGGAAGGAGACTGTCGTCTGCGGAGCTGTGGCCTACCCAAATTAGGAAAAGAAGGTAGGCTACGGTTTACTAGGGGGGCGCAACCATGGCCGACGACCAGCAAAACGCCGGAGCACCGGTTAACGCTCCTGATGCTCAACTTGCGCCCGGCGCTGCTCAGGCCGGAGCGGCCGCCCGACCAGCAGGGGTCGTGACTCCGTTAATACCCATGGCCCTGCCGTATATCCCTGGAGCGAAATGGCTTCCCCAGTATGACGGCAAACCAGACACCCTGTCTGGATTCAAAAGGAAAATATGCGGTGCACTGGATATGTACTCAATGACTGGTAAACAGAGAGCCGCTGTTGTGCTGGGACAATTGACTGGTGCCGCAGAGGGGGAAGTTGAAACCTGGTCAGCGGCAGACCAGGAATCAGTATCCATTATCTTTAAGAGACTGCAAACTGTCTTTGAAAACCGCACTGAGACAGATCTCCGGATGAGGTTCTATCACTGTGCCCAGAAACCTGAGGACAGTATCCGGGACTATGCCTGGCGCTTACAGGAAGCCCTGCGGGCCCTGAAACAGGTTAGTCCAGCCAGCATACATGATGAGGACAAAATGCTGACAGAACAATTCATCCGGGGGTTGAGGTCCCAGGAGGAGAGCAGAACCGTACGGTGGTGGTCCTTAGATCATCCAAATGCCACCTTTGACGCCCTGAAGGACATGGCTATTAAGGGTCTGCAGCCCCTGGAACCATCAGATACTGCTATCCTGCGTTACCAGGGTGGGGCCACCCCAGTGCCAGCAGCACCCACTGCTCCTTCATTAGCGGCTGGAACAAAAATGCAAACAGTGCCCCCTAGTGATCTAGACAGCCTGCGCTCTGAAGTGCGTCAGCTAAGTAAAACCCTGACCACTGTCCTGAGCGCCCTGCAGCTACAGGTGGAGCCCGAGTCGGAGGGAAGGATCCTACTCGCCGACAGTCCTGAGGATGTCCCCTGGATGAGGAGAAGAAGGAGGACAACGCCACCCTGTAGGAGAACAACGGCACCCCGTGGGAGGACCAACGACCAACGTCGCCCTCCAGGAGAATTCATCTGCTACCGTTGCCACAAGGCAGGCCACATCGCGCGGAACTGTCCTATAAACGGGCAAACCCTGGGGCCAAGGGCCGACACCCAGGAGTAGATCAACCAGGCCCATTCAGCTGGTACGACCGGTTTGTAGGAGGAAGGCCTTTCCTGTCCATCGTGCTGGACGGCATAGCAACACTAGCACTACTGGACACCGGCTCACAGGTAACCATCATACCTGATGTCCTCTATAAAAGGTACTGGTGCTTAGATGAGCTCCACCCGCCAGCCTCGAACCTCTCTGTGTATGCCTCTAACAGCCTTCCTCTTAACCTAGTAGGGGTTAAGGACGTGACAGTGAAGGTGGGGAGAGTGGAACTAAAGGACCAAGTACTAATTGTCATAGAATCTAACCCTGGTGATACCAATCCGTATATGATACTTGGTACAAATATTGTTGGTAACTGTTTGGGAGAAGTGTTGTTTTTACTCCAACAGATTGCTGACACTGTCAAACAAGGGCAGAGGAAGGTGCTCCAGAAAGAAATTCGAGCCCTCCTGTACCAGCAACAGGTAAAACTAACAGGTGGTGAGATTGGTAATGTACGGGTGACAGACCCGATACCCATTGTGATTTCCCCAATGAGTGAAATGCTGATTTGGAGTAGGGCAGCAATAGGTTTCAAGTGACAGAACTACCAGATGGTAGTAGAGCCCATTAGCTCAGAGCACAGACCTACACTCCTAACTGCTAGAGGGGTAGTTGATGTACGCAATGGGAGGGTACCTGTACGTCTCCTAAATTGTGGGGAGGAGGAAGTTAAATTGCCAAGATACGCCACTATTGCCAGATTGTATACTGTGAATAATGATGCCATACACACAGTGGAATCCTTGACCCCACCTGATACAGTGGAGGACAATGACTCCGAAGCTCAGCTGGGGGATTGGTGTCAACAGCTTCATGTTGGGACTGACGCCACTCCTGTCCATCAGAAACACGGTGTTTACAGAGTGGTTCGGGAATATGAACAAGTGTTTAGTAAGCACCCACTTGATTTTGGAAGGGTTAAATGGGTACAACACCACATACCCAAGGGTAACCATTCACCCATTAAGGAGCGTTACAGACCCATACCACCAGCACATTACCAAAAAGCCAAGGAAATGTTGCATGACATGAAAAAGGCAGGGGTAGTAAGGGATAGCTGTAGCCCCTGGGCAGCTCCCCTGGTCCTGGTCAGAAAGAAGGACGGTAGCATGAGGATGTGTGTAGATTACAGACAAATTAATCGAATAACACATAAAGATGCATACCCTTTGCCCTGTATAGAAGAATCCCTGGCTGCATTAAAATCTGCCAATTATTTCTTTACATTGGATCTCACTAACGGGTACTGGCAAGTCTCTGTTGCTGAGGAAGACAGGGAGAAGACAGCCTTCACCACCCCGATGGGATTATGCGAGTTCAACAGTATTCGGTTTGGGCTCTGCAACGCCCCCGGGACGTTCCAGAGGCTGATGTAGTGTTGCTTAGGACACCGGAACTTTGAGACAGTGCTGCTGTACCTGGATGACGTTATCATGTACTCGAGGACGTATGAAGACCATCTGAAGCACCTGGCGGAGGTATTTGAAGCATTGTCCCGGTATGGGATGAAACTAAAACCTTCCAAGTGCCACCTGCTCAAACAGAAGGTTCAGTACCTGGGACACGTAGTCAGCTCAGAGGGAGTAGCACCGGACCCGGAGAAGGTCACTGCCATCCAGAAGTGGCCTGAACCGAAAAACATCAAGGAAGTACGTCAGTTTCTGCGACTGGTCGGGTACTACAGGAGGTTCATAAAGGATTACACCAAAAAGGCAGCACCTTTACAAGATCTCCTGGTAGGACAGTCCAAGAGAGGTAAAAGTCCCCCATTCCAGTGGGGTAAGGAACAGGCTGAATCCTTTGCAGTAATGAAGGAAGTCCTAACTGGTGAAGAAATCCTGGCCTACCCTGACTACAGCCAGCCTTTCCTGTTGTATACCGACGCCAGCAACGAGGGACTGGGAGCTGTGTTGTCCCAGAAGCAAAACGGCAGAGAAAAGGTAATTGCGTATACCAGTAGGAAGCTTCGCCCCACTGAGAGGAACCCGGAGAATTACAGTTCCTTTAAGCTGGAGTTCCTGGCCTTGGTCTGGGCTATCACTGAAAGATTCAAGCATTACCTAGCCTCAACTAAATTCACAGCCTTTACTGACAATAATCCCTTGACACACCTGGAGACAGCCAGGTTGGGAGCCATGGAACAGCGTTGGGTGGCCAGACTGTCGAATTATCAGTTCACAATCAAATACCAGACAGGTCACAAGAATACCAATGCTGATGCCTTATCAAGAATGCCCCACAAGTCGGACACCAAAGATGAAGTGGATGCTCTCGAAGAAATTGAGCAACCTGCTTTCCACAGAAATGGAATGGTCCACGAGCAACACACCTCCAGAAGATGTCATGGTAGGACGCCAAACCGTCTACGTCATCACAGCTGGAAGGAGACCCAGGATAGTGACCCAGTTGTCAGCCTCATCAAAAGACTGATAACCCAAGAAGGTTCTCACCAGGAGAAGGATGCTCCCCCACAAGCCAAACACCTGTGGAATGAGAGAAGCCAGCTGTTCATCTACAGAGAGAAGCTGGGCAGAAGGTATGTCAACCCCAAGACCCACGAAATGGTGTGGCAGATTGTTATACCCAGGATGGATATCCAGATGGTGTTGGAGGCCTACCACGATCAAGCAGGTCACTTTGGCTGGAAGAAGCTGGAAGCCTTGTTGAAGGACCGATTCTATTGGGTTGGAATGCGGAGTTCCAAAGAAAGGTGGTGCCGGAATTGTGGGCCCTGTAGCCTCAGAAGGAAAGACTACGGCAGCCAGAAAGCGCCCTTGCAGTCCATCAAAACAACCGAACCCCTGGAGATTGTCTCTCTGGATCACGTCAAACTGTCGCCCAGCAGATCAGGTTATTCCTATGCCCTGACCATGGTGGATCACTATTCCCGGTTCCTGGTGGTAGCCCCTGACAGCAGAAACTGCAGCAAGAACGTTCCAAGCCTACTTCTGCAGACCCCATGGATGTCCGGAAAAGGTGCTCACAGATCAAGGCCCTGCTTTCAAAACTGAGCTATTCAAGGAATTCTGCCACCTGTATGGATGCAAGAAGATCAGGACTATGCCATATCATCCGCAAACCAACGGTATGTGCGAGAAAATTAACAACATCGTTATAGACCTGTTGAAAACCCTACCTTTGGAAGAAAGGAACCAGTGGCCAGAAAAGCTACCTGACCTAGTGGACCTGTATAACCACATACCCGTGAGTTCTACTAATTGTACCCCAGCATACCTTATGAGAGCAAGACCTGGAAAATTGCCCATGGACCTGGAGCTCAGAGTGGTAGAACCTGCTGCAGATACGTCCACTGAAGACTGGGACACAAGTCGGCAAGAGCAGCACAGGAAGGTACAGGCCTGTGTCGAAGACAGTCTAAGCAAGGTGAGGGAAAGACAGGAAGAGCAGTATAACAAACATGCACCAGCAGAACTCTTGGCACCTGGAGAGATAGTGCTAAAGCGGAAAAGAAGAGGTCACAAGCTCGATGACCAGTGGGAAAGAGAGCCCTACACTGTGCTAAACTCCGGATTTGACAACAGTAAAACCTGCCTGATTAGTAAGGATAGAGGTAAGACAACCGCAACAGTCTCAAGAGACCACTTGAAAGTGTGCCCAGGTCTACTGAAGACAACGGAGGAAGAAGTACCTCCTATAGCACCGGAAGAACCCAAGGAAGATGTGCTTCACACAGTTCTAGGAGATTTCCCTGTGGACTGGCCTCAACTTGATGGAGCAGTTATTATACCAGTAATACACTTCTATCAACCACAAGAAGAACCTGTGAGTGCCCTAGAGGAACCTGCTCAGGAGCAGGAAGAGTCCCCACTCAAAGGAGGATCACCGTTTAAGCAGAGCCTGAAGGCCCAGTAATCAGTGCACTTGCCAGTCCCATAGAGAGATTGAGGCAGTTTTATAATCTACCAGCACGTACACCTGATAGGTTAGCAGAGAGTGCATGCACAGACACCAGTATCACCCTAGTGCTATGAAGGTCCACACGCAGCACACAAGGACAAATCCCTGACAGGTTTAGGGATTAAAATACAAAATGCCTAAAGTATAAATAGTTACCCAGTTGGGTATTGCCTATTGTTTATTGTGTAAACTGAAATTAATTTGTGCCTGTAGTTACCCGTCAGGGTACAGAGACTTGTAAGCTGAGGACTGTGAGCAGCCAAAAACTGTCCTTGTAAATAGTTGCACTCATCAAAAGTGCCCCCCTTATTTGACCACTGAACAAAAACCCGTTTGGCGTGGCCGAAGACGTGGTCCAACACCTGGATCACTTATGCCCTGTAGCCACGCCCAGGGCCTACGTTGAGGGTTTTCAGGCGGGTCGCTCATGTTACTCATTTTACGCTTTCTTCGGTGAAATGGACACCGGGTTACGGGACATACTGTAACTTTATTATTGTTATTGTTATTATAATTATTGTTATTGTTGTAACCTGTTACAAAATGCTTCAGTCCAGGAGTACTGAATTGTACTAGGGGGGAATGTGGCACCCTGCTACAACAGGTACCACAGGACCCAAAAGGGTGCATGGATGGACTTCTCCACAAGAGGCCCTCACTACATGCAGACACCTCCACCCTTCCACCTCATACCACCAGAGGGAGCCCGGATAGGGATATATATTTGGAGGGTGGAGCCAGGCAGTTAAGCAGTTGTTCAGAGAGTGTGCTGCCAATGAGAGCAGTGAAGACGCAGCACGTCTGCTGCTGTGTTCTGAGGGCCCCGAGTGTGGCCGGAGGCGAGGAGAGAGGAGTTGAGGGGGCAGAGGAGCATCATAGGCTCATCCCAAGACACAAACCGTACACCGGGTCCGCACCTACAGGGTCCTCTATACCCAGTAGGGACTACCGGCTTACCAGGAGGCTTCCAGACCCCTAGTCATCCTGAAGCTACCAGCAATAACCGGACTAGGAACCACGAAGGCCTAGGCGTCCAGGGATAGTGGTTGCCAAAGAAAGGTCCTACTACCAAGCGGTCAGGTGAGAGAGAAACACAACACAGAAACTAGGCCAAAGTTTCAGGCTGGCTAGAAGCTTAGAGAGAGGGAGACACGGATCAGGAGGCCTTATACCCGCTCACTGGGGAGAAGTCCTGAAGTGCACCTGTGGCGCCCCTGAGTGTTCGGTCGCCACAGAGGTTTTGCATCTCACCCAGAGGTGTGGTATCTCACTCTCAGGTAAGGAAGGAGCATGGCTCAGGACCCTAACACTACATTCACTACACCACATTTCCGGGGGACAGGGCGATAATGCTCCTACGGGAGAGCACAAGTGTCCCTGATCCCTGGCTGGAGTGGGGAGGAACCACTTAGAGAGGGGGAACTAAGTAGTGGATGGGAGGTGGACGTAGATCCTGGGCGCACTGAGTAGGAGCATATAGAAGAGAATAGCCATCTTAGATCAGTGTTCAGTCAGAGGAGGAGAGTGTAGGAGCAGGGGCTCTGTAGGAGCTCTGCTCCAGAGGCGGGCCGAGCCACTGAGGCCCAAGCCTGAAGGAGAAAGGAGAGGAAAGAGGGAGCAGGAAGGCTCCAGGACAGGAACCGAAGGGACCCCAGGGGTACGGGCCGTGCAGCTGCCACCCGTACGCCCGCCGCTGCCAGGGGGTGGGGGGGGGGTCAGGTCAGAAGAAGGGAACCGGATCCGTCAACCAGCAGAGACTACAGGGCTCAACTGGGAACCGGAGGCTGCAGCACTTTAAGTACAGCAGGCCGTCCACACCAGCCACCAGGAAGGTAGCCACATAGGGCCAGGGGACGGAACGCACGTCGCCCACCAAGGCCCGAGGACACTGGACAGAGGTGCCGCTAGGTGTGAGGTACAAGGAGAGAGGCAAGAGAAAGGTACACAGAACGGGGTCCTGATAAGTGCTCTGGAGATACCTGAGGGTGGACTGAGCCCCTCACTGAGTACGCACAGCACGACGTGGGAAGTTATGATCTGCAGTATAACTTGGAAACTAACAACCGTGAGAAAAGACCCTGAGACTGCATCATCTAGTCTCCGTGTTTCTTACCGCGCCAGCACTCACTGCACTGGGACGCCCCACACAACCACCATCATTTACCTGCGCTGCCCTGAAGCTACACTCTTCCTGTGGGGAGTTATACTACACTTGCTGCACATACCACCAGCTTCAGTGGACTGCCCCGCAGCGGCGGTTCCTAATAACCGCATTCCACAGGTGGCGTATTCGGACTATACACTTAGACTACCCTGGTTTGACCGCCCTGGGTCACGGACCGGGTCGCCGCCACGGTGACTACAACCCCCAGCGTCTACAAGGCCCGGCTCCTGGTACCCCCACCGCCCAGGCTGCGCGTCACACCCTTCCTAGCAAGTACCCTGGACCATATCTGCCGTTACACCAGTAAAGGTACTGAAGCGAATCCCCTGTGTGAGTGTCCGTCATTCCCCCTGACCTGGCCATCTTTCACCTGCATCCTTTCATCCACTCTGCCCAGGGGGTCCGCTCCGCCTGTGGGGAGCAGAAACATCCCAGCTGCCATTTCATCACCCCCGGAGGTCTGCAGCAGCGCCGGTAACCATTACCGGAAACCACAGGTGGCGTCACGAAACAAACTATACACTAAAAACCCCTTTTTCAAGAGAGAGCCCAGAGTATGGGCCCGGGAGCCGACTGCCGTGACATCCTAGGCAAGGCAAAAGGCCCGGGTACCGAGTCCCCCTATATCCCCCTGGGTGACACAGAAGCAATTCACCGCAGTTTTCTGTTCAAACTACTTACCTACAAGCCAGGTATTTAATACTCTGTTTTCTCCGTCACATGGATCACATATACGTTGTCAGAAAATACTGACATTTCTGGCCTCCATTAAAAATTTCCTTTAGTGTGTCATTGAAGCAATTCACCGCAGTTTGCTGGTCAAACTACTTACCTAGGGGCCAGGTATTAAAAACTCTGTTTTCTCTATCACACGGATCACATACAAATTCGCTCCAAACTCAGCCATTTGTAGTGAGCGTGGAAGATACTGTCCTCCATTTAAAATGTTAAAATGTTACCCCTGAGGAAGCCAGAATTTAATGGCGTAACGCGTAGGGTCAGGCATTTCTTTGATATCCCCCTTACTCCATTTATGACTCTCACATGGTAGGTATATTTTGTCTTCTTTATAATTGATTTACACATTTCTCTTTCTTCCTTACTATCCTCTATTGGCCATTTGTCCATGTTAGGGAGAATATAAATATATCTTTAGCTTTCCTGTGATACATTAGGAAAGCATACTTTGTTTATGTACATCTATACTATTAGAAAAAATCTAATCTTTATATACCATATCTGTGCATTATTTTGGATATATGAATTAATATTTATTCAATATTTATTTAATATTTATTCAATATTTATACTAAAAACTGTATAAGGGGTCATATTTTCACTTGTCTTTGTTGTATATGTTTTTTATCATGTTTTTAATTAGTGGTGTTGTTTGTCCCAGTCATAATAAAATTTCTCTATATCTCATGATTTATATATGCTTGGTGCCTGCTTCGCCCTCTTTTTTCCTGTCTCCATTTAAAATGGGCAATGCACGTGGCAAGGGACGGGGAACTGGACGTGATGGTACTGGTGCATGCAGAGGCCGAGGACAAGGCCGTGGGCAAGCCGAAATTGTGCCACAACAAACACCCACATCTTCTCGCCTGACCTTCCTATCCCAATTTCTAGGGACCGCAGCACACCATTATTGAAGCCAGAGCAGTTTCAAAAGGTTATTGGTTGGATAGCGGATAATGCTTCCAGTCACTTAGCCACCACCACCACCACCCTGTCTTCCACATGGTCAAGTCTCAGTAGCCGTGACTCTGGACCGCATATTCCTCACCCTGATCCTCCTTCCTCCAACCATGCCGAGTACCCAGAGACAACTGATCCCACACTTGGACACTCTGAGGGGCTGTTCACTTTTCCATTTATAGATTCGGGCCTCTCGCCCAGTCCACTTGAAGCGGGGCAAGAGGAGATTGCGTGTAGTGACGCCCAAATATTTGAGCAGCCACGGTCACACGAAGGCGATGGTTGGAAAGTGTCACAAGAGGTGGACGATGATGAGACACAATTGCCAGAAATTCAGGAGGAGGACCAGGATGCGGAAGTGGAAGACGAGGTGGTGGATGATACAGTAACTGACCCAACCTGGCAGGAGGACATGCAGAGCGAGGACAGCAGCACACAGGGGGAGGGAGGTAGAGCATTCCAACAGGCAGAAAGAAGCAGTGTGGTGGCCGCAGACAGAAGGCAAGCAACCGTTCCCCGTAACACCAACACAAAGGAAGTTGCCAGTACAACTGTTAGGTATTCCCGAGTCTGTTTTTTTTTTAAAGACTCTGCCGATAACCCCAAAAAGGCCATTTGCACCACCTGCCAGGCAGCATCAGGGGTGGCAAAATGACCAGCCTGACCACCACCAGCATGATCAGGCACAAGGCAGCAAAGCACCCGACTTTGTGGGCCGAACCTCAGGGTCCAGGAACAGTGTCTGCGGGTGGCACCATTGCTTCTTCCGCTGTTGTGCATGCAAGCCAATCCCCTGTCCATGGTGCATGCGAAGACGCCTCCTGCCCTGCACCTGTTGTTGCACACTCTCAAGTAGCAGCATCAGGAAGCACGTCCATGTCCTTGTCCCAGCGCAACGTTCAGTTGTCCATACCCCAGTCCTTGGAACGCAAGCGCAATTATGCAGCCAACGCCCCACAGGCCACACTACTAAATTCTCACATTTCACGACTGCTTGCACTCGAAATGTTGCCTTTTAGGCTCGTGGAGACGGAAGCATTCCGCAACCTGATGGCGGGGGCCGTCCCTCAGTACTCGGTCCCCAGAAGCCACTATTTCTCGCGGTGTGCCGTCCATGCATTATACCATGCCTGGCCCATGTGCTTAACCTCGTGGTTCAGCAGTTTCTCAAATCCAACCCGGAGCTGCCGGATCTGCTTGTTAAAGTACGCCGCCTTTGTGCCCATTTTAGAAAGTCAGCTACAGCTTCCGCCGCCCTTGCAGTGTTTCAGCAGCGTTTGCAGCTTCCGGCTCACAGACTGGTGTGTGATGTCCCCTCGCGTTGTAACTCTACACTGCAGATGTTGGGAAGAATTTGTGAGCAGAAGAGTACCAGCATCAACAAGGCCGTCGATATTCAGTTCAGACTCCACACATAAGACCCCAGGAGTGGACATGGATGTCAGACATATGTACCATCCGCCAAAACTTTGAGGACTCCACCAAGATGGTGAGCGGCATTGACGCCACAATTAGCATCACCATCCCACTTCTCTGTCTTCTGAAACGCTCTCTACTCACAATCAAAGAGGATGCATTGCAGGCGGAGCACGATGAGATGGAGCAAGGAACCATACAGAGTGATTACACACAGCCAAGCCTCATCTCATCCCAACGTGGATTGGGTGACAATGAGGAGGAGGAGGAACGGCAGGAGCTAGTTTCAAGCACTATAGACGGTACTACCTGCACAGCTGTCATACCGTCTGTTCAGCTTGGATGGCCAGAGGACAGAGAGGAGGAGGAGAGCATGGTCAATCATTCTCTTGGTGAGGACATGAAAGTCTTGCCTGTTAGTTGTCTGGCACGCATGGCTGAGTTTATGTTACGCTGCCTTTCCCATGACCCTCACGTTCTCAAAATTTTGGGTGACAGTCATTACTGGTTGGTGACACTTCTAGACCAACGCTACAAGGAGAACTTTATATCTCTTATTCCTGAGGCTGACAGGTCTACAAAAATGGGGCAGTACCAGAAGGCCCTTGTTGCGGAACTATTAAAAAAATTCCCATCTGAAAACGTTGGGGGCAGAGGACACACTTCTTGGACAACCAAGGAGTACAGGCGAGAGAGACACAACTTCAATCCAGTAGAGGCAGGGGAACACTGTCAAAGTTCTGGGAGAGTTTTCTCAGACCATCCCATCGCACAGGCCCTGAGGCGCGGGGTACTTTCACAAGGAGTGCAAAGTTTGGGAAGATGCTGAGGGAGTACCTTGCAGACCGTACCAACGTCCTCCGTGATTCCACTGTGCCTTATAATTATTGGGTATCCAAGCTGGACACGTGGAATGAACTGGCTCTCTATGCCTTGGAGGTCCTGGCCTGCCCTGCCGCCAGCGTTTTATCAGAGCGGGCTTTTAGTGCCGCTGGTGGAATTATAACTGATAAGCGCATCCGCCTGTCAACTGAAAATGCTGACAGGCTGACTCTTATAAAAATGAACAAGGGCTGGATTGGGCCAGACTTCTCAACACCACCGAATGATAGCAGCGTAACATAAACTCAAATCCAGTGTCTTTTCTTGGGAGGTGTATTCCCATGCACCTTTTCACACCCACACATGGGTATACGCTTCCTGATTTTGTCTATCTGCTCTTGTCCTCCTCCTTCTCCTCATCCTCCACCACAATATCACCTGGGTGACCGTAGTTTGTGATGCAACACCCACATAATTTTTTTACAGGGTGTTTATGATGACCGTAAAAAATTTTTTTTATATAGTATGTTTATGTATACCCCCCAGGGGTAAATGTTTGTCAGCCCATACACTTAGTGCATGGGCATTACAAGTATAGGAGGCCCGCTCCTTTCTAATGGGAACATTTTTTTATGAGGCCCTCCTCCACGTCTCTTCCAAGGGGCATTGAAGTGCCTCCAAATTTTTGGCAGCCCTTGCATTCACTCCATAGGCCAACACTATGGGAGACTCTCTCCTTTCTAATGGGAATTTGTCGTTACTGTGGCCCTGCTCTATGTGTCTTTAAATTCTTAGTGGAGCTTTTTCTAAAATTGTTCAGCCGTCGGACTCACTGCATACCCTATAACTGTATAGCAGACCCTCTCCTTTCTAATGGGAACATGTCGTACTTGTTACTGTGGCCCTGCTCCGTATGTCTTTAAATTCTTAGTGGGGTTTTTCCTAATATTGGTCAGCCATTGGACTCACTGCATACCCTATAACAGTATAGCAGACCCTCTCCTTTCTAATGGGAACATGTTGTACCTTGTTACTGTGGCCCTGCTCTATGTGTCTTTAAATTCTTAGTGGGGTTTTTCCTAAAATTGGTCAGCCGTTGGACTCACTGCATACCCTATAACTGTATAGCAGACCCTCTCCTTTATAATGGGAACATGTCTTACCTTGTTACTGTGGCCCTGCTCCGTGTGTCTTTAAATTCTTAGTGGGGTTTTTCCTAAAATTGGTCAGCCGTTGGACTCACTGCATACCCTATAACTGTATAGCAGACCCTCTCCTTTCTAATGGGAACATGTCGTACCTTGTTACTGTGGCCCTGCTCTATGTGTCTTTAAATTCTTATTGGTGACTTTCCTAAAATTGGTCAGCCGTTGTACTCACTGCATACCCTATAACTGTATAGCAGACCCTCTCCTTTCTAATGGGAACATGTCGTACCTTGTTACTGTTGCCCTGCTCCGTATGTCTTTAAATTCTTAGTGGTGTTTTTCCTAAAAATGGCCAGCCGTTGGACTCACTGCATACCCTATAACTGTATAGCAGACCCTCTCCTTTCTAATGGGAACATGTCGTACCTTGTTACTGTGGCCCTGCTCTGTGTGTCTTTAAATTCTTAGTGGGGTTTTTCCTAAAATTGGTCAGCCATTGGACTCACTGCATACCCTATAACAGTATAGCAGACCCTCTCCTTTCTAATGGGAACATGTTGTACCTTGTTACTGTGGCCCTGCTCTATGTGTCTTTAAATTCTTAGTGGTGTTTTTCCTAAAATTGGTCAGCCGTTGGACTCACTGCATACCCTATAACTGTATAGCAGACCCTCTCGTTTCTAATGGGAACATGTCGTACCTTGTTACTGTGGCCCTGCTCTGTGTGTCTTTAAATTCTTAGTGGTGTTATTCCTAAAATTGTTCAGCTGTTGGACTCACTGCATACTCTATCACTGTATAGCAGACCCTCTCCTTTCTAATGGGAACATGTCGTACCTTGTTACTGTGGCCCTGCTCCGTGTGTCTTTAAATTCTAAGTGGGGTTTTTCCTAAAATTGGTCAGCCATTGGACTCACTGCATACCCTATCACTGCATAGCAGACGCTCTCCATTCTAATGGGAACATGTCGTACCTTGTTACTGTGGCCCTGCTCTATGTGTCTTTAAATTCTTGGTGGTGTTTTTCCTAAAATTGGTCAGCCGTTGGACTCACTGCATACCCTATAACTGTATAGCAGACCCTCTCCTTTCTAATGGGAACATGTCGTACTTGTTACTGTGGCCCTGCTCTATGTGTCTTTAAATTCTTAGTGGTGTTTTTCCTAAAATTGGTCAGCCGTTGGACTCACTGCATACCCTATAACTGTATAGCAGACCCTCTCCTTTCTAATGGGAACATGTCGTACCTTGTTACTGTGGCCCTGTTCTATGTGTCTTTAAATTCTTAGTGGTGTTTTTCCTAAAATTGGTCAGCCGTTGGACTCACTGCATACCCTATAACTGTATAGCTGACCCTCTCCTTTCTAATGGGAACATGTCGTACCTTGTTACTGTGGTCCTGCACCGTGTGTCTTTAAATTCTTAGTGGGGTTTTTTCTAAAATTAGTCAGCCGTTGGACTCATTGCATACCCTATAACTGTATAGCAGACCCTCTCCTTTCTAATGGGAACATGTCGTACCTTGCTACTGTGGCCCTGCTCTATGTGTCTTTAAATTCTTAGTGGTGTTTTTCCTAAAATTGGTCAGCCGTTGGACTCACTGCATACCCTATAACTGTATAGCAGACCCTCTCCTTTCTAATGGGAACATGCCGTACCTTGTAACTGTGGCCCTGCTCTATGTGTCTTTAAATTCTTAGTGGTGTTTTTCCTAAAATTGGTCAGCCGTTGGACTCACTGCATACCCTATAACTGTATAGCAGACCCTCTCCTATCTAATGGGAACATGTCGTACCTTGTTACTGTGGCCCTGCTCCGTGTGTCTTTAAATTCTTAGTGGTGTTTTTCCTAAAATTGGTCAGCCGTTGGACTCACTGTATACCCTACAACTGTATAGCAGACCCTCTCCTTTCTAATGGGAACATGTCGTACCTTGTTACTGTGGCCCTGCTCCGTGTGTCTTTAAATTCTTAGTAGGTTTTTTCCCAAATTTTGGCAGCCCTTGCAGTCACAGCATGGGCATTACCACTATAGGAGACCCGCTCCTTTATAATGGGAACATTTTTTTTACTGAGACCCTCCTCTATGTCTCTTCAAAGGGGTATTGGGTTGCGTCCAAATTTTTGGCAGCCCTTGCTGTCACTGGATACGCAATAACAGTATAGGAGACCCACTTGTTAATAATGGGAGCAACAAAGCATAGCCGGCTCTCTAACAATAGCTAGGGCCGACTGCTGGCCTTTTAAGAATAGTAAGGGCCGTCTGATGTCCCTGTTAAATAGGCTTTATGACTTTCAGAGTCCCTGCATCATAAATAAAAAAGGATGTGTCTGATGATGTGTCACACACCACATTGCCAGATAAGGTTGTAAAATGTTAAAATGACATTTCCCGGTGAATGCATTTGTCTTAAAAAATAACGTAAAAAAAACAAAACAATTGGATCTTTCTTTAGTATAAAAAACAGCGTCACCAATTTAACCTCAATTTAATCATATTGTTCAGCTCATACACCTCCTCCTCCATCTCTGAAATTACCACATCAGTCACAAGCTGACAGCACTGAAGCACTGCCTTGGCCAAGCGGCAACAGGCTGTGCTGAAGATAACATGCTTAATGCTTAATTGACAAACCGCCTAGCAGTGCAGAGTTGTTGAAAGCTGTAACACAGCAGCCTGATCTGTGGCTCTCACCGCTGAACATACAGCCAGGCATGGTCGTGTGTGACAATGGGCGGAACCTGGTGACAGAGAAATGACAGCCGGGGTAGTTACGGTTTCCCTCTATGCCAGTCCTTTTACCGATCTAAAGAATATATGGCTGTGGTGAAACACAACTCCCACTGAGAAGCTGTTTCAGTTGAAAAACATTGTGCCCACCAGAGGATTTGATTTTGAGGGCTAAACTTTCTCACCTGCTCAAGAGCCCCATAGCAGTAGCAAAGTTAGCGCTAATGTAGCACCCTGAGGATTCGGCTGCTACAGGGGTATTGCACCTCAACCCAGAGGTGTGATATTCCACTCCCGGGTAAGGATGGAGTGTGGATCTGAGCTCGGTAGGCTGCATGCACTACACACATCCCATTTCCGAGGAGCAGACCGACGGTACTCCCACTTAGAAATGTGCAGGTACGACCGAGTCTGTTCCTGGCTGGAGTGGGAGGGGGGTGGTACATCCCAAGTAGTGTAGGGGCAGATAGGGGGAGCAGCCTGGGTAAAGTTAGGAGCTCATTGGGTGCTGGTCACCTGAGCTCACACATAGAGGGTGTATATAAGGTGGGCACCAACTAAGAACAGGGTCTGATGCAGAGAACAAGTCAGGAGCAGAGGAGAAGGAAAGACCCAGAGTGAGAGAGGAGAGAGAGAGACCCAGAGGCACAGAAGAACAGGACTCTAAGATCCCAAATTAAAACCCCGGGTGAAGAGTCGGCATCAGGGTACCGGAACCCAAGCTGGTGGGGGTAAAAACATTCCCCAGCCAGAGACCGGAGACCGTGGGCAGCGTTTGCCACGGTCACCCACTACATCCACCCCGAAGGCACACCACATGAAGGGTCAGGGAACCCAAGGCCAAGGGTGTCCCAACAGAAGGCCCGAGGGAGCTGGACCTAGGTGGATCACTGGTGGGGACGGCCAGAGAACGGGACAGAAGGAGAGCTCAGGGCCACGCTCCGGACTTGTTTGGGGGTTGGCTGGATCCAGGACCTGGTGGACGCAGCACGGCTCGGGTGGTCACTCGGAGCTGGAGTGACCAGTACAACATCTGCAGTAAGTAAACACCCTTAACTGCATAACCCGACTCTGTCTTCACTGCCGTCTGCACTGCACCACCACAACCCCCATCCTCTGCACCTGTCCCCCCTGAGGCTATACCCCTCCCATTGGGGGTTATCATCACAAGCTGCACCTGCACCATCAGCCTCAGCGGACCCTGCTGCAGCGGCGGCCACAGTGACCGCATCACAACGGGTGGCGTAGTCGACACAAAAGAACTCTTAATAACATCTGTAGGACTGCCACATAACACTGAGCTTGACGCCCTGGGCACGGGGCCGGGTCACAGCCGCTCGGAGACTACAACCCCCCATCTGATCCGGTGCCGGGTATTCCCCTCAAAAAGGAATATGTCCCAGGGGGTGCGTCAACTTTGGCGTAGTCGGCAGGATTACGTGCCCGCAACACCCGGGTACTGCGTGCCTGAAGAAAAGTGCAAGTTTACCTCAGAAAGAAGTCTCCCGCCGGTTCCGGAGGGTCCACACCATCGGACCCCATCACAGGTCGTGTCCCGCCGATTGTCCGCCATTTCCAGCTTGTTCCCGCCATCTGCAGAGTTTCCCGCCACTGGGCGACGCTTCCCGCCAAATCCGAAGATTTCCCGCCTTGGAAGAGCAGCGGACGCCATTATGGGCGTGCCAAAGGAGGGCAAGATGCCGCCTCCCATCGTGGGCCGGGACAGAAAATGGCGCCAAAAGTGGAAACCGCCCCCACCAACAGAGACTGTGATGCTGGAGGTGTCTGTCAGCGTGAAAGAACTACCCCTGGAGCTGACAGTCACCGAGTTGCCCCGGGACCGCCCTCGAAGTGGGAGGAGACGAAAGGAGAGAACAAAGATGGGTGCCGCCTGGAGCAGTCTGGAGCGAGCACACCCGGAGGCAGGAAGCCTGGAGAGGAGCAGCAAAGAAGCTCACCCGGAGATGTCCAGAGAGCAGAGCAGCACCGGCCCGCTGGCCAGGAGCCTGCTGGAAGAAGAGCAGAGCAGCACCGACCCGTTGGTCAGGAGCCTGCTAGACACCACGACCCCGCTAGGCCTAGTGGAGGTCCTTGCACAGCTCCCCCGAGACCGGGAGTGTGCACAAACTGCCCTGGAGGGCCTCGCACGGAGGATGGCCCGGGTACAGCAAGAGATATTGGCAGAATGGAGCCGGGAGATGGCCCAGCAAGCTGAAACCAAGACCCGGAGCACGCCAGCCAAGATGAGGAAACAGACTGCCTCTGAGGATGGCGCGGGAGGACCAAAGGCCGGAGACGGCGCCGAGAAGGGAGCCGAACGCATGGAGGCAGGTAAAGGGGACGTCTACACCCCAAGCCGGGACGCCGCTTACCTGCCCCAGCTCCCCGTCGCAGAGCCCGAAAGTCCCCCTGCTGTGCCCGAAAACGCCATGTCACCGACGCAGACTAGGCCCCAACCGGAAGCCGCCGCCGCGACCCCTGTGACGTCACACGCCTCGACCCCGAGCGTGACCAAGCAGGAAGTACCACCAGCCTGGTCGCAAGGCCTAGTACCCCCGGGCGCCGCAATACCAACAGCGCCCCATACCTCCGCGGAGCCTCCGGCCTGGCCGCAAGGCCAGGTAGCCCAGGGCGCCGCCGTATTAACGGTGCCCTTCACCTTCCAGGTGCCCCAGGCCTGGCCGCAAGGCCTGGGCAACCCGGGCGCCACCACCACCGCGCCCATAAAACCTAAAGTGCCGCATCTGGGAGAAGATCTGTTCGCCCAACACACATGGCCGGACGGGCAGCCCTTTGTCTGGCCCAGGGAGTACTACGAACAAGAGCTCCAAAAGAGGGCAAGGCCCATGTGTGAACCCCTGATCCCGGCTCCAAAGCCCGTTAAGAGGATCTCGCCCCCGCTAGCAGAAGCGCAGTTTGAGTGGGACCCCACCGGAGAAGATCTCATGGGGTTCACTCAAGAGACTCGGGCAGCCGCAGCGGAGCGTGCAGAGTGCTGCCGCCAGCAGCTCGAGGTCTTTGAGAGGGAGCGGAGAGAGAGGCGGGTCCGGGAACAACAAGCCCAGATAAGGAGCGCGGAGCAGAAGAGCCGGGCCAGGAGAGACCCCCGTGCAGCGCATTGTCCCCGCACCATCGGGACAGTGATCAAGTTCAACCAGCAGCATGGGTGGGGCTTCATCAGAGACCACAACACCCCCGGCGACGTTTTTGTAACGCGCAGAGACGTTGAGTCCCATCTGCCGGAGGGGCACAGAGGTCGTGACCTTTATATCGGGGACGAGGTCACCTTTACCCGGCACAAGTGTGCCAAAGGACCTTACGCCCTCCACGTACACCGCCTGACGGAGGAGGAGTTGCGGTGCGAGGAGGAGGAGCAAGAGGACCCGGACGGGTCTGAAGTTACCACCAGCTATAAGCAAAGAGCAGGAGGAAGACGCCGTTGAGTGCGGCAGAGCAGGTGCTGTAAATAAGTTACCCAATCGGGGTATAAAGAAACTGAAACTGTTGCTACATATATATAGTCCCCGTTGGGACCAGCAAGAGTGAACTGTTTACCCGTTAACCCCTTAATCCCACAGGCTGAGGACTGTGAGCAGCCATTCCCTTTCCCTCCTTACCTGGCCGAGGACTGAGAGCGGCCATACCCCTTGTAAATAGTTGCGCGTCCTAAAGTGCCCCCTACCGGTTTTATAGGAAAACCAGTTTTCTAGAGAGACTGTCGCACTTTACCCGGTCACACGTTGCACAGTGACCGGAGGAGGAGCCTGAGACGACGAGAAAGTTTTATCTGCTAAGATATGTTATTTATATAATGTTTTATATGTTTTATATGTTTATAAAAATTTGTATGTTTTGGTGATTATGTCTTACAGCCCGAGGACGTGCTGTGATTTACCGGGGGGGAATGTAGCACCCTGAGGATTCGGCTGCTACAGGGGTATTGCACCTCAACCCAGAGGTGTGATATTCCACTCCCGGGTAAGGATGGAGTGTGGATCTGAGCTCGGTAGGCTGCATGCACTACACACATCCCATTTCCGAGGAGCAGACCGACGGTACTCCCACTTAGAAATGTGCAGGTACGACCGAGTCTGTTCCTGGCTGGAGTGGGAGGGGGGTGGTACATCCCAAGTAGTGTAGGGGCAGATAGGGGGAGCAGCCTGGGTAAAGTTAGGAGCTCATTGGGTGCTGGTCACCTGAGCTCACACATAGAGGGTGTATATAAGGTGGGCACCAACTAAGAACAGGGTCTGATGCAGAGAACAAGTCAGGAGCAGAGGAGAAGGAAAGACCCAGAGTGAGAGAGGAGAGAGAGAGACCCAGAGGCACAGAAGAACAGGACTCTAAGATCCCAAATTAAAACCCCGGGTGAAGAGTCGGCATCAGGGTACCGGAACCCAAGCTGGTGGGGGTAAAAACATTCCCCAGCCAGAGACCGGAGACCGTGGGCAGCGTTTGCCACGGTCACCCACTACATCCACCCCGAAGGCACACCACATGAAGGGTCAGGGAACCCAAGGCCAAGGGTGTCCCAACAGAAGGCCCGAGGGAGCTGGACCTAGGTGGATCACTGGTGGGGACGGCCAGAGAACGGGACAGAAGGAGAGCTCAGGGCCACGCTCCGGACTTGTTTGGGGGTTGGCTGGATCCAGGACCTGGTGGACGCAGCACGGCTCGGGTGGTCACTCGGAGCTGGAGTGACCAGTACAACATCTGCAGTAAGTAAACACCCTTAACTGCATAACCCGACTCTGTCTTCACTGCCGTCTGCACTGCACCACCACAACCCCCATCCTCTGCACCTGTCCCCCCTGAGGCTATACCCCTCCCGTTGGGGGTTATCATCACAAGCTGCACCTGCACCATCAGCCTCAGCGGACCCTGCTGCAGCGGCGGCCACAGTGACCGCATCACAACGGGTGGCGTAGTCGACACAAAAGAACTCTTAATAACATCTGTAGGACTGCCACATAACACTGAGCTTGACGCCCTGGGCACGGGGCCGGGTCACAGCCGCTCGGAGACTACAACCCCCCATCTGATCCGGTGCCGGGTATTCCCCTCAAAAAGGAATATGTCCCAGGGGGTGCGTCACTATCATGAACTCTCCTGAGGTAGAAGCCAAGGCACACCAGAGGATTCTCTGGTGGGACCGTCCAACCCTGCCGAGAAGCAGTCCTGGCTAAGAAAAGTGTTTGGGAAGGTTCCCGGACACTCTATGGTTGCTTTTTTACTGAGGAGGAAACACATGCAAACACGGGGAGAACATACAAAGTCCTTGCAGATGTTGTCCTTGCTGGGATTTGAACCCAGGATCCCAGCACTGCAAGGCTTCAGTGCTAACCACTGATCCAATGTGCTGCCGTTCACCCTCTAATATCTAAAAGGCTGGAGAAACTTGCACCTACTGCCACTCTATCTTCAGCTCCTTTGTGAGAAAATGTATTTGGGCAGCCACTCAGTCTACTAAATAAAATTCCTGAGAAGGAAATTGGGGATGGCTTCGCTACTAGTCAGGGGTGGATTAAGAGTAGCAAGGGCCCCGGGCAGTTTAGAAGGCGCGGGCCCCCCCCCCACCTGATTTATCACGTGACATGTCACATGATCCCCTGTGATAGATCATGTGATAGTTCACGGGAAATTAATTTGGCACAATATTAATTGTGCTGCCCCATCTGAGAGCAGCACAATATAGGGGCAGATACCCTGATTCCAGCGATGTGTCACTTTTTCAGCTGCTTGTTGTCATTTTGAGAAAATCACCGTTTTATCTGCTGCAGATCTAGCAGCTCTCTGAATGCTGCGCTCTGTATAGCCCCGCCCACACCACTGATTGGCAGCTTTCTGCCCATGCTCAGTGTACACAGAAATCTACTGATCAGTGATGGGGGTGGGGTCCTACAGAACTTACTAGTCATCTAGTGATAATTACCATCTGACAAATCAATGATTTTATCAAAACAACACTAAGCAGCCCAGTAAGTGACACATTACTGGAATCAGTGCCTCTAACCCTACATTATGCTGCTCTCAGATTAGGTGGCAAAAACCTGATGACAGATTCCCTTTAAAGGAGCTGTAAACACAAAAAGGTTTGTATTAAAAAAAATACAAGCCATTTGTGAAATTAACTTTTTTTCATTGTTAATTCACATTAGACTGTATCTTCAACACTTTTGTCAGCAGGTCTTATTACAGACTCTGAATAGGGCTGCTCT